>NW_028261395.1:4731636-4919136 GCF_051295495.1 Thamnophis sirtalis | reverse complement strand
CTGTCTGAATCCCACCACTGGTCGTGGATCAGGGGTGGGTTTCGACCGGTTCGCACCGGTCCCTGCGATCCGGTTGGTCGCTGAACCTGGAAGTAAGTAACTTCCGGGAATGGCGAAGGCCCCCCCCCCCGTGCCCACGCGCGCCCGCACACCCGCGCCCGCTCCTTACCTGGTTTTTACGAATTCTGCGCTTCCACGCATGCGCAGAACGCATACAGCGCCTGCGCAATCCTCCAGGAGCAGCCGGAGCATCGCGCAGACGTTAGTATGCATGCGTGCGCTGCGTGCGTGCGCGAGGACACCGCGTGCGTGTGCGAGGACGCCGCCGGCCTCGTTCCAACCAAACCGGTTGGAACGGGGCGAGAAACCCACCCCTGTCGTGGATGTACTATGCTAGCACTTTACTAGCGCAGTGGTTAGGGTGCAGTACTGCAGGCCACTTCAGCTGACTGTTATCTGCAGTTCGCCGGTTCTAATCTCACCGGCTCAAGGTTGACTCAGCCTTCCATCCTTCCGAGGTGGGTAAAATGAGGACCCGGATTGTTGTTGGGGGCAATATGCTGACTCTGTAAACCGCTTAGAGAGGGCTGAAAGCCCTATGAAGCGGTATATAAGTCTAACTGCTATTGCTATTGCTATTGAAATCCTGTCTCCCATCTGCCCCACCTTTTGGGATGCATTTAAGGTAATGGCACAGCATAGGCACAGCATGGGCCAGCTCCCAGCGCAAGACTGCTGGCACAACTGCCTGGCTTTTGATGCATAGAAGTGCTTATTAAGACTTATTAAATTAAACCTTGCAAATTAGTGTTACAAGGTAGAATAGACTCCTTCCCAGAAATGGGTGTAGAAGCGGCATTAGGAGCAATATTTGGATTTCTCAATGGAAATTACACTAAAGCAGAATAAGTGGATTCTGGATCAATATTACCATATTTACAAGGCAAAGCTGTTCTGTAGATGGAATGTTATGAATGTTTTACTCGGTTCTGCTGTTGATATGATATTGAACCACAGTAATGTACTTTTTTCATTGTGGGTACAAAAGTACTCTGGGTACAAAGCTGTGACGTGCGGTGAGCTTTATGGCTGGTGAGGCAAAGCCCTGGCGCGGCTTTCCAAAAGCCACACTGAAGCCCCGCCGCTGTGTCCGCCATACAGGCAGGATGCGTCCCGCTCTATGGCGGACACAGTGCTGGGGCTTCGGCGGGGCTTTTGGAAAGGGCAGCACTCCGAACGCGGCATAAGCCATGGCCAGGGCAGAGGGGAAAGCGGCAGCAGCAGAGGAAGTGGCAGCGGCAGCTGATGAAGTTCCCACGATGCAAAGTGCCCGGCGGGACACTTTGCATCATGGGAGCCGCCAAGACCTGGGTTTGCAGCAAAGAGGCTTCCTGAAGTCTGTTCTCGAACTTCTGGGTTGCCTGTAGAGCTGTTTTTCACCCTCTGAAGGTTTCAGGAGGCTTCCCTGAAGCCTCTGGAGGGAGAAAAATGGCTCAATGTGCGTAGAGAAGCCTCAGGAGGGCAAAAAACGGCCCCACAGGCAAACCGGAAGTCTGTTCCTGAACTTCTGGGTTGCCCGTAGAGCTGTTTTTCACCCTCTGAAGGTTTCAGGAGGCTTCCCTGAAACCTTCAGAGTGACCTCTAGGCTGGAATACTGCAACGTGCTCTACATGGGGCTGCCCTTGAAAAGCATCCGGCGACTTCAGCTAGTACAGAATGCGGCCGCGCGAGTGATTGTGGGTGCACCTCGGTTCGCCCACATAACACCTATCCTCCGCGAGCTGCGCTGGCTACCTGTTGATCTCCGGGTGCGCTTCAAGGTGCTACTTACCACCTATAAAGCCCTCCATGGTAGTGGATCTGGGTACTTGAGAGACCGCCTCCTGCCAATTACCTCCTTGCGACCTATTAGATCACACAGATTAGGCCTCCTCTGAGTTCCATCTGCCAGTCAGTGTCGACTGGCAACTACGCGGAGGAGAGCCTTTTCAGTAGTAGCTCCGACCCTTTGGAACGATCTCCCCGTGGGGATTCGTACCCTCACCACCCTCCAGACCTTCCGCACAGCCCTCAAGATCTGGCTATCCCGTCAGGCCTGGGGTTAAAGATTATAATCCGTCCCCTCCCGAATGATGAATGTTGCTTTCACTTTTAATTACGTACTGTTTTTATATGTCATTGTGTGTACTCCCTTCCCTATACGTTGTAAGCCGCCCTGAGTCCCCTCAGGGAAAAGGGCGGCCTATAAATAAATTTATCTAAATCTATTTATCTATCTAAATCTCTGGAGGGAGAAAAATGGCTCAACGCGCATTGGGAAGCCTCCGGAGGGCAAAAAACGGCCCCACAGGCAAACCGGAAGTCTGTTCCTGAACTTCTGGGTTGCCCGTAGAGCTGTTTTTCACCCTCTGAAGGTTTCAGGAGGCTTCCCTGAAGCCTCTGGAGGGAGAAAAATGGCTCAACGCGCGTTGGGAAGCCTCCGGAGGGCAAAAAACGGCCAAAAATTAAGGTCAAAGTTAGCCGGCCAGCACATGCATATGCGCTGGAGCTGACAGGGCAATTCCTTGCATGCCCTAACAAATGGCTCCAATTGCCACCTGTGCCATAGGGCAACTGAAAATAAATAAATACCTACTTTTACGAGTCCTTCTGGTATCAGTCCAAGTATACGAAATGTCCCCCTTAACCCTTTCAGGGTATAGAGAGGTGAGAGGCTTAAAAATAATTTCACTCTTTCAGAGAAGTGGGGCAGGATTGCCACAGCAATGAAACCTGCAAAAAGTAAAGAAGGAAGCAATTGAAACTACAGAATTGGAGGGGGGTATTCTAATCTTTTAAAAATAGAAAATATGAAATTGGGAAACGTTTCATTATTGACTAGAATGGAGGAAATATGGGATTTGGGGAGAGTTAGAATTATAGGAGTCAGGAAGTGACACAAATGTAAAAATTAGTAAGAAAAGAGTGGACTTAATTGAATTAATGAATTCAAGAGCCGAGGTGGCGCAGTGGTTAGGGTGCAGTACTGCAGGCCACTTTAGCTGACTGTGATCTGCAGTTCAGCGGTTCAAATCTCACCGGCTCAAGGTCGACTCAGCCTTCCATCCTTCCGAGGTGGGTGAAATGAGGACCCAGACTGTGGGGGCAAGTTGCTGACTCAATTTGCTAAAAAATTTGTAAACCGCTTAGAGAGAGCTGAAAGCCCTATGAAGCGGCATATAAGTCTAATAAATAAATAAATAAATAAATAAATAAATAAATAAATAAGTGAAGATTATGAAATTGACTATTTGGGTCCTTTTAAAATTTTGTTTAGCTAGAGATTATTTTTATAATCCTGATTTATAATCTTGATAGGGATATGCTTTTGGGTTAATAATTGGATAATTATTGTAATAATGTAGAAGTATTGTACAGATAGTCCTCAACTTACAACTATTTGTTTAGTGACTGTACGGAGTTACAACAGCTCTGAAAAAAAAAAGTGATTTATGGATGTTTTTTTACATTAAAACCATCATCCCCTAAAGTCAGGTGATCAAGTTTCGGGTGTTTAGCAACTGAGATGTATTTATGTAATGTCTTTTATGTAACTGGTGGCACAGTGGTGGTATTGCAGGCAAACCCTGCCTAGAACCTGTAGTTCGATCCTGATAGGGCTCAAGTTAATTCAGCCTTCCATACTTCCCAGGTCTGTAAAATGAGGACCCAGATTGTTGGGGGCAATGAGCAAATAATGTTTCTACGTTGTAAAACACCCAGAGAGTGTTGTAAAGCATTATGCGATGATATATGAGTCTAAATCTTCTTGATATTCCTATTAAAACTGTGGGAGAAAAAAGACATAGGTATCTTATGGGCGTGACCCGTCAAAACCGTGCTTGACTAAGCCGCGCCCGATTAAACCGCGTCGCTGACGTCATCAACAGGGCGACAACAGCGAGTGCGGAGAAAGAAGGGTGCTTTAAATAGCGCTTTGAAAGCAAGCTGATTCAACTTAAGGTAAGGGTTAGTTTTAGGGTTAGGTTTAGGGTAAGGTTTAGGGTTAGGTTTAGGGTTAGGTTGAGGGTTAGGGTTAGGGTTAGGTTTAGGATTAGGTTAAGGGTTAGGGTTAGGGTTAGGTTTAGGTTTAGGTTTAGGTTTAGGTTAAGGGTTAGGATTAGGGTTAGGTTTAGGGTTAGGATTAGGGTTAGGTTTAGGGTTAGGTTAAGGGTTAGGGTTAGGTTTAGGTTTAGGGTTAGGTTAAGGGTTAGGATTAGGGTTAGGTTTAGGTGTTAATTTTAGGTTTAAGGTTTACAGCGTGCTTCTGTCTCCGTGCTGTTGTCGCCCTGTTGATGACGTCAGCGACACGGTTTAGTCAGGCACGGTTTAGTCGAGCGCGGTTTTGTGGCTCTTATGGGAGCTAACTAAAAACCGGCTGCTGTGTTACATTTGCCACAATTTGCTTCAGCAAATGTTTAGAAAACAAAGCGGCCATTTGAAGTAGATTGTCCTCATGTGGAAGCAAAGGTGCTTCATTCAGACAAAATGGTGCACCTCCATGAAATCAAGGCCCACTTGATGATGGCCTTGGTAAATTCTTGACAGACATCTCCATATAGACATTATCTGTTAAAGACTCTTAACCCAGAATAGATTTTGAACACTTTACAGCAGAGTTGTAGAATGGTGTGTGTGTGTCTGTGTGTGTGTGTGTGTGCACGTGTGTGTAAGATGATATGGACCAAAGCCAAGAAAAATACACAGTCATTTTGTTTTAATTGCTCAACCCAGTTGGAAAAAGGAGTGCTGGGTCCTTGGTTGATAGACAGAGAAAAACAGTTTTATTATAAAATGATGCCAAGACTACATTCTTACCTATTGATATTCCTTGGGAATGGCCAACATAATATAAAGAGTCTTGTTTTGTTTCCTGTAAGATGAAGTTTATTGTTGCTGGGACGTCATAAATTCCCATTTCATGAAAACTGTAACACGAAAATACATACAAATCAACCTGTAATAATACTCACCTAGGTTATCATCTTTGGATAACGGGATCGAAGCACTAATGCTAATGCTATTGCTATTGCTATTGCTAATAGTAATACTAATAGTAATACTAATAGTAATACTAATAGTAATACTGTACTGTACTTTACTGTACTATATTGTACTATACAATAAAATACAACACAATAGCAGAGTTGGAAGGGACATTGGAGGTCTTCTAGTCCAACCCCCTGCCTAGGCAGGAAACCCTGTAGCATTCCAGACAAATGGCTATCCAACATCTTCTTAAAGACTTCCAGTGTTGGGGCATTCACAACTTCTACAGGCAAGCTGTTCCACTGATTAATTGTTCTAACTGTCAGGAAATTTCTCCTCAGTTCTAAGTTGTTTCTCTCCTTGATTAGTTTCCACCCATTGCTTCTTGTTCTACACTCAGGTGCCTTGGAGAGTGGTTTGACTCCCTCTTCTTTGTGGCAACCCCTGAGATATTGGAAGACTGCTATCATGTCTCCCCTAGTCCTTCTTTTCATTAAACTAGACATACCCAGTTCCTGCAACCGTTCCTCATATGTTTTAGCCTCCAGTCCCCTAATCATCTTTGTTGCTCTTCTCTGCACTCTTTCTAGAGTCTCCACATCTTTTCTACATCGTGGCAACCAAAACTGAATGTAGTATTCCAAGTGTGGCCTTACCAAGGCATTATAAAGTAGTATTAATACTTCATGTGATCTTGATTCGATCTCTCTGTTTATATAGCCTAGAACTGTGTTGGCCTTTTTGGCAGCTGCTGCACATGGCTGGCTCATATTTAAACGGTTGTCCACTAGAACTCCAAGATCCCTCTCACAGTTACTACTATTGAGCAAGGTACCACCTATACTGTACCTGTGCATTTCATTTTTCTTGCCTAAATGTAGAACCTGACTCTTTTCACCATTGAATTTCATTTTATTAGATAGTGCCCAATGTTCAAGTTTGTCAAGATCCTTCTGTATCTTAAGCCTGCCTTCTGGAGTGTTGGCTATTCCTGCCAGCTTGGTGTCATCTGCAAATTTGATGAGTTCCCCATTTATCCCCTCATCCAAATCATTGATGAAGATGTTGAAGAGTAGTGGGCCTAAAACAGAGCCTTGGGGTCCTCCACTGCATACTTCCCTCCATGTAAATGCAGTTCCATTGAGGACTACACGTTGAGTGCGGTTGGTCAGCCAGTTACAAATCCATCTGGTGGTGATGCTGTCCAGCCCACATTCTTCTACTTTATCTAGTAGTAGGTTATGGCCTACCTTATCAAACACCTTACTAAAGTCCAAGTAAACTATATCGACAGCATTCCTCTGGTCCACTAATTTTGTCACTTTGTCAAAGAATGCAATAAGATTAGTCTGTTATGATCTGTTTTTGACAAACTCATGTTGGCTTTTGGCTATTACTTTGTTTACTTCTAGGGGTTTGCTAATTCATTGTTTGATTATCTTTTCCAGAATCTTCTCTGATATTGAGGTCAGGCTGATAGGTCTGTAGTTTCCTGGATCTATTTTTTCCCCTTTTTTGAAGATGGGAACCACATCAGTTCTTTTCCAGTCCTCTGGCAGTTTTCCAGTGCTCCAGGATCTCTGAAAGATATTGTTCAGTGATTCTGAGATCTCATCTGCCAGTTCCTTCAGAACTCTGGGGTGTAATCCATCCGGTCCTGGTGATTTGAACTCGTCTAGGGTAGACAGGTGCTCACTTATCATTTTCTTCCCTATTTCAACTTGTGTTCCTAATCTGATTTTTGTGTTGCTGTTTTTGGTAGGTTGGACTGTTTTATCCCTTTGTGTAAAGACAGATGCAAAAAAATGAGTTAAATAGTTCTGTTTCTCCCTGTTGCTTGTCATCTTCTTGCCACTTTCTCCCAGCAACGGACCAATTGTTTCCTTAAGTTTTTTTTCTTATTTTTAACATGTTTTAAGAAAATTTTTTTTGTTATTTTTTATTTGTGTGGCCAGCCTTTCTTCATTGTGAGCCTTAGCTTTCCTTACTTCATCTTTACAGGCTCAGGCTCCTTGCTGATATTCTGCCTTAGTTATGTCCCCCCCTTTCCACTTTTTATACTTATCTTTTTTGTCTTTCAATTTGTCAGATAGTTCTTTATGCAGCCATGCTGGTTTCTTTTGGGAGCTGTTATTTTTCTTCTTCATTGGTATTGTGCTAGACTGGGCTTTTGTAATCTCATTTTTCAAAATTTCCCAAGCTTCTTGAGTTGTTTTCCCCTTGTGGATTCTCATCCATGTAATTCTTCCCAAGCTCTCTCTAAGTTTATTGAAATTAGCTCTCTTAAAGTCCAAGACTCTAGTTTCACTTTGTTCTACTACTTGTGTTTGCATAATGTTGAATTCCAGTATTGCATGGTCACTTGCCCCCAGGGTTCCTGTGGCTTCTATAACACCTTCTATCATTTCCTCTCTGTTGGTGAGAATTAAGTCCAATATGGCTGATCCCCTTGTTCCCTTCTCCACTTTTTGGGAAACAAAGTTGTCTGCGAGGTTTGTTAGGAACCTGTTGGATCTTCCACTTGGTGCAGAGTTTGTTTCCCAGTTGATGTCAGGGTAGTTAAAATCCCCCATTCCTACATACCTTAGTTAACTGACTAGCAAAAAGTTCATCTACCGCCTCTGCTTGGTTGGATGGCCTGTAGTATAGACCTATGGCAATGTCATTTCCCCCATCCCAACATTTAATATTGACCCAAATGCATTCAAGATAGTTCTCATCATTGTTGTGCTCTATTTCTGTAGAGATGTAGTTATATCTCATATATAGTGCAAAATTCATATTTTCGCCAAGAAAACCAAAAGGGTTTTTAATTTTTTAAAAACAAAATGTGTAAACAACACTTTTTACAAAGTGTAAACAACACTTTGTTTAAAAAAAATAAAAACCTTTTTGCACTGAAAAACCGGTTCATATATTTCAATACTGTTATTTTTGTGGCTGCTGCTAACCTATTTTCTATTTTTATGTATTTTTCTTTGTAATGTTGCTTTTGGTTTATTGTATCCGTTTTAACTTAGGTTATATTATAGAAAAATATTTATTCATTAATTTACATAAATCCTACAACAACCTTTCTTAACAAATTGCAAGACTTGCAACAAACATTTTTACTATCTATTCTCCTTGGAAGGTACCTGAATTCCCAGAATTCCTGCTGGTCAATTGAAAACTCCTTGTGTCTTCTAGACCAAGTGGTCCCTCTAAGGTTTATTATCCAGACATCATAGCCAGCATCTGCTAGGAAAAATCCCAGGCTGTTGCTAGGAAGATTTGCAATCCAACATCTGCCATCAGCCAGAAAACCATGTACCAATAAAACGATTGGTCTGGGCCCTGCAAAGGAATCCAAGAATACATGATTTATTGTATGTAATCTCCAGAAATGAGTAACTACACTTTGTCTTGTTAAGAACCCTTTAGAGCAGCACAGTTACATTAGGATTGTGTAGAGGTCTGGATTGAAATGACAAAATATAATTTTTACTCATGAACCCTTTGTCGAAGGCACTCCATACCAAATGCTTCTCTTCCTAGGATTATGAGGACACAGATTGTTGGGGGCAATATGCTGACTCTGTAAACCACTTAGAGAGGAGTGTAAAGCATTGTAAAGCATTGTGAAGTGTCTAAGTGCTAGTGCTATTATGGGCCATCTGCAATGGCAGCCACAGTATCTCAGGAACAGATGTGGTGGGATTCAAAAAAGTTTACAACCAGTTCTGTGGGCATGGCTTGGTGGGTGTGACAGGGGAAGTATACTGTAAAATCTCCATTCCCTCCTGATCAACTCGGACTTGAGAGGCAGAGAATAGATGGGGCAGGGTGAGTTTGAGGTGGTATTTACCGGTTCTCTAAATTACTCAAAATTTCCATTACTGGTTCTCCAGAACTGGTCAGAACCTGGTGAATACCACCACTGGAACAGATGTAGTTGCTGTGTATCCCCCCCCCCCTTTTGTATGCATAGCTGTTGTGACTCAGCAGAAGTTTGCTGTGAATTGAGTCGGGATGCGGGAATAACAATGCAGCTGGGGCTAGTTAGTGTGGTCTTCTGGAGATAAAAGGACGGATGGTGCCACACCCTGGTTGCAGAAGTCAACGTTCGTCCTTCGTTCGTGGTTCGTCGTTCATCGGTCGTGGTTTTTTTGTGAGAGGCACTTGGATAAGTGATTTGCTTTCTGTAACCCTGATTCAAAGAGACACTTGGAGAAGTGATTTGCTTTCTTTCTGTAAACCTGGTTTTGCTGTAAGAGCTCTTTGTTTTTGTATTCTGCTGCGTAACCTTTTTGCCAGAGGCTTTATTTATATTATTTTGGGCTCTCAGCCAGCTTCTTTCGGAGATTTTGAGATATCCCCGAGATCAGCAAGACGTAATCTTCCTATTCACCATCTCTTTGGGATGATTTAGGTCCATTGGGAGTCCCCCAGTAATAAAAGTGTTGACTGCGATCTCAGAGCTTTGAGATCGCACGTCATCTCGTCACAGCTTCGGGCTTGCCCACCACATTTGATTTTTCTACCAATGTGAAGTAGAACCAGGAAGATGCTCAAGTCACGGACCAGCTATTCAGGATGATACTGACCCCACCAAAACTAAGTGCCACGATTAAAGTTAATGTGTAGGCACCATGTAGCAATTCTCATTGGTAGGTAGGGTCTACTCTAAGCTGCCCCATCTAGACTCCCACAACTTCCAGGAAACAATTTAAAATTTCACTAACTCTCACCCTGGGATAATAATGTACAGTTGTACATCATCATCAGAGTGAAACTGTCACCCCAAACTGACAATTAACTCCCAGAAAACTACGTACCAATAAAACAATTGGTCTAGGCCCTGCAAAGGAATTCAAGAATACATGATTTATTGTATGTTATCTGTTCTGATCCCCACCTTGCCCGTTCAGAAACTACAGCAACCCACAGCTTGCAAAGGAATGTCTTTATCAGTCCCGGCTCTTGCTGGCTGCGAGCCCAAAATAAACACAGATAAATTCTCTGGCAAAAGTAAACTACAGCAAAACAGGTTTATATAAATCAAATCACTTATCCAAGTGCTTCTTCTCGATGATTGCAAACAAACAGAGAATGGCTAGAACAGGAACGGAACGGGATGGAAGGAACGAACAAACATTGACTTCTGCAACTAGGGCGTGGCACCATCAGTCATTTATCCACAGGAGGAGATCCTAATGAGCCACTGCTGCTCGTTATCCTCTCCTGTGAGTCGGTCAGCCCTGCATCCTGAAACAACTCACAGGAGGTTTCTGCTGAGTCACAACAGTTATCTATAAGTATAATGCTCCTTCAGAAATGAGTAACTACAATTCGTCTTGTTTAGTCCCCTTTACAGTGTTTTGTGAAGTAGAACCAGAAAGATGCTCAAGTCACGGACCAGTTATTCAGGATATACCTGATGCCAACAAGACTAAGTGCCAGAATTAAAGTTAATGTGTAGATACCAGGTAACAATTCTGATTACTCAAACTGCCCCATCTGGACTCCCACAACCTCCAGGAACCAATTTAAAATTTCACTAACTCTCACCCTGGGATAATAATGTACAGTTGTAAATCATCAACTGTCACCCCAAACTGACAATTACTCCCAGTTTCAAAATGGGATTAAGTAATATAAGCGAGAAGTAATACCTTGCAATATTCCAAACTGGAGCAACAAATTGATCATCAGTTGGAAATATACAAGTAAGAATGAATTTATTTATGAATGACCATGAAGTACTACTTACTACTCCCAGAGCTTGACCCTAGTTTAGAAACATACCATGTGTGATTGTGTTCAATGTTACCAAGGAGACTAAGGATCAGGACAGATGCACTACCCCTGTCTCCATTCATTTGAATGATCAATGCAGTTTCTGTCCCATGACCCAGATTAAAAGTAATGAAGACTTCAACTAGGATCATGTGCAATGGACTCCTTGTTGTTAGTTGCGAAGTCGTATCCGACGCACCACAACCCCATGGACAATGTTCCCCCAAGCCTTCCTGTGCTCTACCATCCCCTGGAGTCCATTTAAACTGCTTCAGTGACTCCATCCAGCCACCTCATTCTCTGTTGTTCCCTTCTTTTTTGGACTCCTTATCACTTTCTTAATTATGATTCCTAAAATTGGAGGGTAGGCGGAGATTAAGTGATAGTTCTCAAGTAGAGATGGCTTAAGGAATATCTCCTTTAAAAGAGAGACCATCGAACCTTTTCCAAGTCAAGTGGAAAAACTCTCTCCCTCAGAGAAACCTTAACTATCTCCTGAATCCAGCCACCCATGCTCCACCAGTTACCTTCAGGAGCCACAAAAGGGCATGGACCCAGCCCACAGAGGCGGAGTTGATGCTACTGAGAAACCCTTCATTTATTTG
Source organism: Thamnophis sirtalis (assembly GCF_051295495.1). Taxonomy (NCBI): domain Eukaryota; kingdom Metazoa; phylum Chordata; class Lepidosauria; order Squamata; family Natricidae; genus Thamnophis; species Thamnophis sirtalis. The sequence continues at coordinate 4,907,725 of NW_028261395.1, read as the reverse complement.
GTTTCACAAGTTCAAAGGACTGTCAGACTGAACCGCCCATCATAATACATCACGCTGCACAATTATTTGTAGAAAGATAATAGAATACTCATGCCAAATATCTCTGGCTTTAAAAAAAAAACACAGCAGAAGCTTCCAGTCAAAGCTGAAAACAGCAACTGTACAGGAAGTACAAACAGTTTTGTACTCCCCTTCCCAAGAATGCATAGTGAGATTTCCATGACGACTTGAATGACTATATATGAAGTATGTAAGCAATTCATATCTGGAAATATCATATTGCAGACCTACCTTCCTTATGCGGACAGTGTTTCCCGTAAGGAATTCTGTTTAACTGAAGGTAATAACCATCATCAGTCAGAACTTCATACTGTTCACTGGGATATCCCCAATATTGGCTGATTTCAGGCTGCAAAAGAAATAGTAAATTCTTGCTCAACATCTAAGTTGTATATCTACGGGGTCTATAATCTGTTCAGTAGCTTGAATATATTTCTATTTTATATACCTTTGTGGCTTCATCTTCAGATATAGTGACTTAGCAGTTCTGGAAAAACGAATCCTGATGGTGAATGCAATAATGAATTATACCTAAAAAAAAAAAATCTAGCTAGACACCCTTGACTGAGCTTGGTTCATATACCCTCCCTTGCAGAGGTGGGTTCCTACCAGTTTGCACCTATTCGGTAGAACCGGTTCGTCAAATCTACCGAACCGGTTAGAAGAGGTTCCACCAGTGGACCTGGAAAGCAGGCCACACCTACAGAAGAGGTTCCAAATTTTTTTGAAACCCACCACTGGTCCTTGGATATGATTTCTCTACACTATCATGCTCATATTTATAAAGCTCAGTGCCTCTGGGAAAGGTAAGGATGACTACTGCGTTTGTGGTGCAATCAGAACATTGCGGGTGTTGAAGTTGTTTTAACGCAAACCAAAGATGCCTTTTAAAAAACAACTTTACATCCTATTCTTATGCATGCCAGTGTTGTGTGTGAGGTCATTTAAGGTGGTTCTGACAAGTGTCGTCAGCATCTTCATATCCGGTCACATGGGCGGCAAGCCACTCCCATCTGGTCACATGGGTGGCAAGCCACTCCCACAAAGGAGGCCACACCCACAGAGTAGGTTCGAACAATTTTTGAAACCCACCACTGCTCCCTTGACAAGAAAACTCTTTGAGTTTTGAAAGCCATGTCTTCATAACTGCTCAGTTAAAGTGTTGTGATGCCCCCTACCTGAAGTAGCCTTTGGGGATTCCTAGAAATTGCAGGTGGTATACAATGTGTTAGCAATCCCACCTGCATGGAAAGTGTTTTAAAATTACAATGTTAATCTCTGAAAGTCTTCGGGAATCTTTTAAAATAGGCATTAGAGTATTTGCAGAGCGGCCCCACCAATGTAGAGTTATTCGTAAGCCAAAATTGTTGCATTGGTTGCGAATAGGCTCCTGAATCGAGTTCAAATTGCTTTACATCCCTTCAAAGGGATTGCCCAAAGACACTGTTGCCTACTCTTTGCCCAAACTGAATCTACTCCTCTGGTTCAGTTGGGGGGGGGAGGGATTCTGTCTCCACATCAGGTTAAGCTATGCACAAATTTAGCATATTTAAGTATTTACCTTTATTGCCTTGGAGGTCAATGAAGGTTGAGTTCAATTTTTCAAGGTAGCCATTCCTTGTTAAAAAAAACCTGGGCTGATAGTGTGCTGTAGTGGGAAAATCTTTGTCATGGTGGTAGTGGTATGGAGGAGGAGGAAAGATGGGGCAGTGGGAGATGAGTCAACCGACTTGTTTCATGTCAACAACTTACAATTGTCATGAATCCTTGAGGATTCAAATGCCTTCTGCGGAAAGATTCTTCTGAATTTGTAGTCTGCTGGATTAAGCATGCCATTGCCAGAAACAGCCACATCCCACCTGCGTGGAAAGTGTTTTAAAATTACAACGTTAAGGTCTGAAAGTCTTCGGGAATCTTTTTAAATAGGCATTAGAATACATTCACCTGGCTGTATTGAGTTACCATATATACTCGAGTATAGGCCGACCCGAATATAAGCCGAGGCACCTAATTTTACCACAAGAAACTGGAAAAGTTATTGACTCGAGTATAAGCCTAGGGTGGGAAATTCAGCAGCTACCGATAAATTTCAAAAATAAAAATAGATACCAATAATGCCATTGCCCATTGAATAACATATACAGCCTGCCTGTGCCCATTAAATATACAGTAGCCATTGTAAAAATTTGCTCTGCATAACAAATTATTATCACACAATATCGGTGTATTCAATGAAATACTTCACTCACCTCATGATGCTGATGTCCCGCTGTGATGATGATGTCCCGCCTCCTATGACACACGGCACAGTGATTCCTATCATTGGATCACTGTACCAGAGGAGGTGGGACATCGCTATGTGGCTGCTTGCCATAACAAGGAGGAGGTGGGACATCGTTGCAGAGCGGCAGGAGGGGGAGGAAGGGGAATCGTAAGATAGCCCTGCATTACATTAGAACGTGAGGAGGGGGGATGGTGCGGTGCACGCTGCGCGGCAAACTAACACAGAGGGAGGGAAAACTCAGGGGCGCTGGGCCATTCACGAGCGTCACCCAGCGGCATGGCCCCGCCCCTTTTTCTCCTCCATTTCGGGCAAATTTTTCACTGACTCGAGTATAAGCCGAGGCGGCTTTTTTCAGCTCAAAAAGTGGGCTGAAAAACTAGGCTTATACTTGAGTATATACAGTAATAGCAAAAACAATTTGGCTGATTCAGATTCAGATTCAGATTTAATTTATTTGTATGCCGCCCTTCTCCGGGAGGGACTCAGGGCGGCGAACAACTCAAAAGGGGAAAGGGGATACAAACACAATACATATCATTAAAATACACAAGAGTCATACAGCCATACAAGTCGAGAGGGGAGGGGCTGCCTTGGCACATCCTACATTTTATGCTTTTCAGAACTATTCTAGAATACTCACTACAATAGCAATAATAAAAATAGATTTTTTTAAAGAAATATATATATATATATATATATATATATATATATATGTATGTATGTATGTATGTATGTATGTATGTAGGTAGGTAGGTAGGTAGGTAGGTAGGTAGGTAGGTAGGTAGGTAGGTAGGTAGGTAGGTAGGTAGGTAGGTAGATAGATAGATAGATAGATAGATAGAGATAGATAGATAGATAGATAGATAGATAGATAGATAGATAGATAGAGATAGATAGAGATAGAGATAGAGATAGAGATAGAGATAGATATAGATATAGATATAGATATAGATATAGATATAGATATAGATATAGATATAGATATAGATATAGATATAGATATAGATATAGATATAGATATATAGATATATATTTACAGTCCAAATATAATTTAGAGGTATTTTACAAAAGATCATTAAAATAAATGGGGAAAAAGCCAAAGACAAAACCTTGGTTTTGATACTTTCAAATTCTTGAATACACCAGAAAGTGGAAAAGAACAAAAAACACCCCAAAACATTTTCCATTACACTGGAAAAGAGGAAAAGCATATTTTGACTGTCCTAGCTTTCGGAAGTATTGGTTGGAATACTTGGAAGTATTAATTATCATTCTGAAGCCGGACCTATGAATGACTCATATTCCATGATCCCCAGCCAGCATTATTAATCAGTCCTGTCCTTATAATAAAAATAACTTAAATATGATTGTGCTTACCTCTTAATTTATTACTCCGGAGAGCTTGAGTACCGAACAGATGCTGCATAAGGTTTAACCAGATGTACCTAAGGACAAGGAAGGCAGGGAATCTGTGCTGTTTTAAACGATGATGTAAGAACCAATTTGCTTAGACATTCCGCATGTCCTCAGGTAAATGTGCACCAAGTTTAATTTCTGAAATGTTATGTTTTGCCTGACTCAGCTTTAAATTAATGTAAATAATAGACGTGTTCTGAGATCACAGAGTTTTCTTATCTAAGAAGCTTCTTCAGCTCTTCAGAGAGAAACCAGACAGCCCAGTTGGCTCTTGAAAAAGCACTTTTTGGGGACATCTGTATACAGTATGTAGTCTCCGAATGCAATTCAAGGTGTTGGTTATCATCTTTAAAGCCCTACATGGCTTAGGGTCAGAGTACCTTCGAGACCGCCTGCTGCCACATACCTCCCAGTGGCCAGTAAGATCCCACAGATTGGGCCTCCTTCAGATGCCGTCAGCCAGACAGTGTCGGCTGGCGGGCCCTTGGAGGAGAGCCTTCTCTGTGGCTGCTCCGAATCTTTGGAATCAGCTACCCCCAGAGATCCGTACCATACCCACTCTCATGGCCTTCAGGAAAGCTGTAAAAACTTGGCTGTTCCGGCAGGCCTGGGGCTGTTGACCTCACTGTTGAGGTCCAGCCCCGATTAGAATGAATGTATGAGGGTGTTGTTGTTTTTAAACTGTTTCTTTTCTCGTTATGTGTTTTTTTCCCCTCTTATTTTTTGTAAGCCGCCCGGAGTCCTTCGGGATTGGGCGGCATATAAATATATTTAATAAATAAATAAATAATAAATAAAAGTCCAACTAGCATCAATGCTTAGAATAAACTTGATCACCTAAAGTCTGTTTTGGGAATTAGCATAAAATTGTCTCGGGGGGGAAAAAGAAAAACAGGATCCAGGAAGACACAGCCTAATGGACAGTTGATTCTGAGGCTGCTCATTATGCATTATTATAGCAATAGCAGCTAGACTTATATACCGCTTCATAGGCCTTTCAGGCCTCTCTAAGCGGTTTACAGAGAGTCAGCATATTGCCCCCAACAATCTGGGTCCTCATTTTACCCACCTCGGAAGGATGGAAGGCTGAGTCAACCCTGAGCCGGTGAGATTTGAACCGCTGAACTGCTGATCTAGCAGTAGCCTGCAGTGCTGCATTTAACCACTGCGCCACCTTGTTCAGCAGTTTCAGCAGTTTCAGCAGTTTGGCTGTTCAAATCCCACCAGGCTCAAGGTTGACTCAACCTTCCATCCTTCCGAGGTGGGTAAAATGAGGACCCGGATTGTTGTTGGGGGCGACATGCTGACTCTGTAAACCGCTTAGAGAGGGCTGAAAGCCCTAGGAAGTGGTATATAAGCCTAACTATTGCAACCCTGCCATGCCAGAGGAATTATTTAATGATTGTTAAATGATTGAGAATTTGTAATGATTGTGAAGAGCAGAAATAAGGAATCCAAATTTGGATTGTCTGGACAGGAATAAGCAACTTGCTTGATATTTCCCCACAATGCCTAGAATTTTTTTTTTTTGCTGAACTAGAACAGAAAAGATGATGGTTTCAGAATTGCCTATAGTTAAAAGGTAGGGTAGGTGGAGAAAATTACTTTTTATTTGTAACTTTAAAACGGTGAAAAGTTCCTATATTAGCTAAAGCTCCACGTGCTGAAAATTGGAAAGTACTTCTTTATTATTATTATTATCTTGTGGTCTTTTTTCTTTTCCTTTTTGTCCCCACTTTTCTGCATCTTCTGAAGAGTATCCAGAAGCTTCATTTGGTCCAAAATCCAGTAGTCTCGCAGTTTTACATAAATCAAAATTTTCACATTTGTCCTTTCTTTTGCTAGAGCCACAACGCCTACCAATTTGGGTGCAATTTAAGGGGCTGTTTTTCACCTTTAAAACCTTACATGGCTATATAGCCGAGATGGCGCAGTGGTTAGAGTGCTGTACTGCAGGCTATTTCAGCTGATTGCAGTTCTGCAGTTCGGCTGTTCAAATCTCACCGGCTCAGGATTGACTCAGCCTTCCATCCTTCCGAGGTGGGTAAAATGAGGACCCGGATTGTTGTTGTTGTTGGCCACAAAGGAGGCCATACCCACAGAGTAGGTTCCAAAAAAATTGGAAACCCATCACTGTATAGCACTGTTGGTATAAATGAGTACTGAAGCTTCCTCTCTCTGTTTGCTTTTTCCTTATTATTACCGGTTGTTATTGAATAATTTATATATATATATAGAGAGAGAGATTATTTAAATTGCTTATACTGCTTTAGGACAACTGTTTGTGGATTAATATAGATAGAACAAGCTAAGTTAAGGAATTATTTAAAAATCTTTTTTTCTTTTAGACTAGTTAACTAACTAAAAAAACAACTTAACAGCAAAGCATATATATTATATTATCAGAACTACTACTTTTCATTAGCATTGTAGCCCCTCAGATAGCACAATATTGCCGTGCATTAAATAAATAAAGATCTCACTCAGACTATCTATGTAGAAGAAAAATATAAGTAACATATTGAATCTAGGAATTTGTGCTATTATATTATTTAGAACCAAGCTGAACAAATTTGCTTAGACATTTTGAATATCCTCAAGGAAATCTGCACTTAAATTTAATTCCTCAAATTATGCAGCTGACTCCAGAAAGCAAAAGATAGGATCTAGGAATACAAAATATGCTGCACAATCGCCGGTGGATGCTCATTATTTATCGGAAGAAAAGCATTTGGCCGTGAAACAGCTCTGTCAAGAAATGACCCTTGTTTATGGAATCTATAACTTTCCAAAATTGACATTCTAATTGCCTTTCATTTTTACTCTGAAATAAAAAAAAGTGATTCAGTCCTAAATTTACACATGCTTGCACCCAATGTAATGAAAGATTAATTGTCCTTGTAAAGATTCCCAATTGTCAAGAAGTAGTTAATATGTAATTTCCAGAAGTGATTAACAAAGCATGTGAAAACAATGTCCTTTTGAAGATTGCTGTGGCACACTAAGTTCGTGGCACGACAAAACCGCGAAGCCCTTATCCGTGGAGACATAAGCGCGTCGCTAAAGCCGCGACGTCATCACCGCACGTCATCACCGCGTGGCAACAGAAGGGCGCTTTAAAATGGCGCCGTGGCAGAAATCCGATTTCAATTAAGGTAAGAGTTAGGATTAGGTTTAGGGGTTTGTTTTAGGGTTTGTTTTAGGGTTAGGTTTAGGGTTAGATTTTAGGGTTAGGTTTAGGGTTAGGTTTAGGGTTAGGTTTAGGGTTAGGTTTAGGGTTAGGTTTAGGGTACTGAGTGCTTGGAAATGCACGGATTTGCCCTCCGCGATTATGTCATCGCGGTAGGGTCGTGTTTTTCCTTAGCGCTTCGAACGGCGCGAATTAGTCTTCGCGCTTATGTCTCCGCGGATAAGGGCTTCGCGGATTTGTGGTGGAACCCACTAAGTTCTCTCAGCTTCTAGAGTTCCAAACCCACTACAGGCTACAGTTTGGTTTCCTGTAAGGAGTCTCTGTTTGGAACTCTTGAGAGTAATTCCAGGTCCTCCAATTTATCTGGAGATAAATTCCAAGAGGTCAATCCATTCATCTGCTTCTTATTCTGCAAGGGTCTACTTAAACTAGAGCTCTATTTATTCCACCATTGCTTCCTCAGAAGTTCACAGCAGAAGTGAGTTGCTCCAGGTTTGGCCCGATTCGGCTGAACCAGTAGTGGAATTTAGGCCTGGGTCACAGAACTGGCAGCAACCCAGGCTGGCCACGCCCCTGAACTAGTTCCCTTGTTGCTGCTGCCGGCATGTTGTTCAGTAGTGCGTGCATGTGTGCAATTCACTGTAATTGGCATGCACGAGGAACAATTTACATTGATTTGTGCACACACGTGCAACACACACGAAGCAACCAGTAGTAAAGCCGGGAGCAAACCACCTCTTGTTCACAGCATATTATTTTGCAATGAATACATAAGCCAAGGTGGAAATTGAGAAAATGTTCTTGATTCCTAATGTAGCCATACTTGTTGATAGCATCTTAGTGGCAAACAATTCTCCTGAGAAGTTAAAGGGGCAAGGAAGAATCACAGAATCAGCTGAAATCCCAAAGAAGTCCTGAATGACCATCACTGTAGATGTTTCTCAACCAAGAATAGGAAAATGAATAAATAATAAACTAATTCGTTAATAACGAATGGCTATGTGAATGGGGGAAGAAAAAAGATTTCAGGCGTGCATAGGAAGAAGTCACAGTACATTATCCACTGTTGCTGGGAAATTTGAAGAATTATTTACATTTCTTGCAAAAAAACCAACTTTGGGGAAATGTGAAAAGTCAGCCATTCTGAAGAATGATTTTATTTGCCCCACAGAGGCATAAACCCAGGAAACCTAAAGCAGAAAATTCTAAATTAAAACATTAAAACATGCCAAAATCACCCAGAATCATAAAGATGGAACAGGTGTGTCAAGAGTAGTAAGTTGGAACTACTACTACTCCTCTACCTCCAACAATGTGCTATCAATGAAAGCACTAATAATCTGGTATTTTACAGGTGAGAGAACTACTTTTCAGAAGTAACATAGAAGGCTGTATTTCTAATCTAAAAGTATAATAACAAGGCATCTCTTTTCATTTAAAATGCACTATCCTATTCTTAAGTGGAAGTAACACTGATGAAGCTGACAAAGTAAAGTGTTTACTTAGTTAAAGGGACTTTTCTGCAGACTATCTAGGGCTAGGCTCATGAGGCCTCCCCAGATGAGGAAGAGAATAATCTTTAGATGGTGTCACCTACTAACCTGATATCTGGTTATGGAAGGAGGGGAGAGACTAATGTGGAATTCTAACGATGCGTCTTGACCAGGGGTGGGTTTCTCGCCCCGTTCCAACCGGTTCGGTTGGAACGGGGCCGGCGGCGTCCTCGTGCACGCGCGCGGTGCACACATGCGTACTAGCGTCTGCGCGATGCTCCAGCTGCTCCTGGAGGATCGCGCAGGCGCTGTATGCATCCTGCGCATGCGTGGAAGCGCAGAACTCGTCAAAACCGGGTAAGGAGCGCGGGCGGGTGGGTGCGCCCTTTGCCGTTCCCGGAAGTTACTTACTTCCGGGTTCGCCGACCAACCGGTCGCGAACCAGTTGAAACCCACCCCTGGTCTTGACTTTCAAAAACATTGAATAACATCAATGACCATCTTTTTATAACAGTTATCTAGCATCTTGTACTTAAAGAACCAGAATGCTTTCTCTCTCTCATATCTCTCTAAGGCGGGAGTCTTCAAACTTGGCAACTTTATTACTGATTATTACCTTTTAAATCTTGTACAATATCAGGACCTTTTCAGCAACACATTAAAGTCAACTGGATGGCTAATCACGGGCAAGCAAAATTCTTCCATCTTTTTAACAAAGATAGTAAAGGAGTCTTGCAATAGGATCCATTCTAAGAGTTTATACTTTAACCTACTCTAATGAAAAACGTTTTCCATACGTTTACCTAAAGTACAACTGAACTATACATTGTAAGTTTTAATATGTTACACAAAATAAACATTTCACTCTACGTTTGGTCATTATGATATCATTGCCAAAATTTTGGATGTCTAATTTTGATATTAATAATTTTTTAAAGTCCTACTTATATTTAAACATGGATAAATCAAGAATTTAAGGCAGTAATAATTCAGTTTTATATATTATTTAACACAAAGCCACGATGTTGCTGTTTCAATCTATAACATCTTCACTCCAACAAATGGATATATCAGAACAATACAGAAGAGGAAGACATTAAAAGGATTTATGACCAAGGTAAGTTATTTATTTGGATGTGCTTGGAGACAACACACTACATCCTTTCTACTCTGTTACCTTTCTTAGTAAAATACAGAAAAACAGACTAAAAGAATATCTTTATAGGTAATATAATTTATGTTTAAAGTGCCAGTTTAGCTAGAATAATGAAATAAAAGAAACCTAGTCTGTAAAACTATTTTCCTACAACAAAAGTTTTTGTTCAGCCACATTGAGTACAGCAGAGTAGAACATTTGAGGGGGGGGGCGGAATCAGATACACATACTGTGGAACAACTACCTACATATACACAGAGAACATTAATAATATATCAGCTAATCTTCTCAGGAAACTTTGATTTACATGAATTTCTGTAAAATAAGCGATCAAGCGAAGTAATGAACTAAAGTATAAAAGCAGTGAACTAGAAAAAAAAACTAGAAAACCTGAAATGTTTACTTTAATCTTGGAAATTATGTAAAGGGTATACATAATTTTTTAAATTTTATTTAGGAAGCTACATGCTAGGAAACAGGCGAGCGGCTGAGATATTGTTTTCTCCAGAGATTCCAACACTGATATTAATGTTGGTGTTTCTGCATCAATTCAATAATATCAGGATAACAGCGTCGTACGCCATCCAAACCCAAGATAGGATCAAAATGTTGCCAGTCAGGAATATCTGTATAGAAAGCTAAATAAGTGATTCGGGTAAGTAATGATTCGATATTTCTTCTTTTTGTAGCAATATCTTTTCCTCCACTCCACACAGCTACTGGCACACGGACGTCTTCTATCTTATAAAATGGAGGTCTTGTCTACGGATTAAAAAAGAAGAAGAACGTGAATTGAGAATCATACTCTCTGCAGAGACGTTGTCTGATGGATTCATGGAATGTTGATAACTGGTTCAGCTCATAGTGAAGTCATCTGTCAGAATTATCTGCCAATCCCAGCAAAGCTATGATTGAGTAAGTGACTAATTGCTAACATGTGGCATCAGAAACCAAGAGGACAACAATATCAAGATATGTCACTAATAGCTTTGCTTACTTTACTCCTCAGTTATTCTTACTAGGTATATGTACTGGCTTTACAGTGGTAGAGACTAACTTGATTCTGCACCTAATAACGGCATCAAGACTGTTGGTGGCGCAATACTGGAAGAAGGAAGACTTGCCTACAACTCAAGAATGGACATTGAAAGTTACAAACTTAGCCGAGATGGCTAAAATATCGGCATATCTTAAAGATCACTCAAATGAGAGATATAAACGAGACTGGAAAAAATGGATTGACTATATACAAAATAAATACGGGACCAAGAAATTCCAGTTAGCCTATGCTTAAGATCAGAAATGATTTAAATTGTTTAAAGTTAGCTCAGCAAGAAGAAGCTAAGATCAATGTAGAGATGTCATTATTTTCTTTATTTCTTTTTTCTCAATAGATTTTAGACTGTGTTTGTTAAAAACCTATACCATGTATGGGTTCTGTGAAGTCGGGGGGGGGGAGGAGGGGGGGTTGGGGGAGGGCGGAGGGAGGGAGGGGTATACATTAGGCTAGACAAGAATTTGGTGGTAAACTTGAACTATTTTGACACACAAAAAATTGTACTCCGATGTCTCACTGATTGAGGAATGATGAAATGTTTGTTTTAAAAGAAATAAAACTTTTGAACCCTCCCCCCTCCCAAATAGCTTTGCTTACAAGGTATTAACTATTAATAGTTAATACCTTGTATTAACTCTGTGAGAAGATTATATTTTCAGAAAGATGCATAGTCAGCCCTCCCCCATACAAAATATAGAAGGATACAAAGATCTATTGCTACATGTTTATATATATAAAGTTGCATAACCCACATTTCAACTAATTGTTTATTAGTTTGGAAGTATTCACAGCTGTTAAATAAATTATAGGAAGTCAATAATATTTCATTAGAATTATTTTTAAAAAATCATACTTTTTCTTACCGTGTTGTATACTTCCCTGTTCTTAAGCCCATAGTCATAATATTTAAATTCCCCAGAACGTATAATCTAAAAGGAAATTAAACGATTATCTACAATTTAAAAATTCATCATGAAATCTTAATGTTAAGAAATATTAACATGATAGATATATAGATGCATGCACAACATTTTTATCTGGAATATTATAAAAAATATACAAAGTTCTTCAAAAGAGTAAAAAACAGTAAAGAGTGAAAAATAATATTTACTAATTTTATTATGTTTTATTTTACTAGGTATGTAAGGTAATAGCATAAAGAATAAATATTAAAATATTAAACATGCACCACTAATAAAAGGAACTAACTCAAATGTAATGTGAAATGTGAAATCAAAAATAAAACTTCTTGGGGAGATAAGGAATATTTTATATTAGTGCTGAACAGACTTTCACGTAGGAACTAACTATAGTGAAAAAAGGGTTGTCGGAAATAATTTCCTCCTAGATTTTGGCAATGTACTTTTATGGTCAAAATGACAAGAAGTATGTAAACATATCCTAGATTTTATCACATTTATTTATCCAATTTATATAGCCACCTATCTCAAAAATGAGACTCTAAGCAGCTGTACAATAAAAACAAAAGCAATAAAAACATTTTAAAATAAAAACAAAAATATGCTTTTAAGTTAAACTCAGATACAAAAGAGCCACCTTTGTTAGTTTTTACCTGAGAGACCGCCTCCTGCCAGTCGCCTCCCAAAGACCTATTAGATCCCACAGACTAGGCCTCCTCCAGATTCCATCTGCCAGCCAATGTCGGCTGGCGACTCCCCGGGGGAGGGCCTTCTCTGTGGCTGCTCCGGCCCTCTGGAACGATCTCCCCATTGAGATCCGGACCCTTACTACCCTTCCGGCCTTCCGCAAAGCAACTAAGACCTGGCTGTTCCGGCAGGCCTGGGGCTGTTGAATTATCCAGCCCCACCCGATGTTACGACTGTTGTTGAATTTTTAATTGTTGTTTTTATTTTTGTACCCCCTTCCCTTCTTATTGTTAGCTGCCCCGAGTCTCCCGGGAGTAGGGCGGCATCAGGGGTGGGTTTCTCGCCCCGTTCCAACTGGTTCGGTTGGAACGGGGCCGGCGGCGTCCTCGTGCACGCGCGCAGTGCACGCATGCGTACTATCGTCTGTGCAATGCTTCAGCTGCTCCCGGAGGATCGCGCAGGCGCTGTATGCGTCCTGCGCATGCGTGGAAGCGCAGAACTCGTCAAAACCGGGTAAGAAACGCGGGCGGATGGGTGGACCCTTCGGCGTTCCCGGAAGTTACTTACTTCCGGGTTCGCCGACCAACCGGTTCGCGGGGACCGCCGTGAACCGCCTGAAACCCACCCCTGGGCGGCATACAAGCTAAATAAGCCTAAACCTAAACCTTATAACTTAGCTTACAGTACAGTACAGTAGCATATGGATTTCCACCTTTTTAGTACATATTAATTACTGCCACTTAATACTAACTTTTGATTGCATTATTATTGCAGCCCAAAAAAGTGAAATGACAGCTAAGATATAACTTGCCAGAGTCTCCTCTTAGTGGCCTTTCTATTTGGTAATGATGAGAGAGAGAGTTCCTTGATGTCAGTATAGAAATCATCTGTTTTGTGCAAAAATCATTTGTAAAGCACTAACAATAAAAAAACACTTTCATGGTAATGAGGCGGTTGCATTATATTAATTGGATTTCTCAGGAAAGTACTAGAATTTATTTATTTATTTATTTATTTATTTATTTATTTATTTATTTATTTATTTATTTATTTATTTATTTATTTATTTATTTGTCTTGTATGCCGCCCACTCCCGGAGGACTCCGGGCGGCTCACAAAAGACAAGGGAGAGGGGGGAACAAGACAAAGACAACATATTAAAAACAAAACCAACATTCACAATTTCTATGGAGGTAGATGCGTCTCAGCTCCCCCCAGCCTGCTGGAACAGCCAGGACTTGGTGGCTTTGCGGAAGGCCGGGAGGGTAGTAAGGGTCCGGATCTCAACAGGGAGCTCGTTCCAGAACTGGAGACCTTGCACCGGAACGAATTTTATTTTATTTTTAAAATCAAGTATCAAAAAATTTGTTATTAGGCTTGGAAGCTGCAAGGAGCAGATGGATAGTCAACATCTGGAATACTCTACTTGAGTTCGTTGTTACATTTTTTAACCCACACAGCTTCAACCTTAAATTGTCAACCGTGGACCTTACCCCATTCCTAAGAGGTGCCTAAAGGGGGGGGCGCATAAACGCACCAGCACGTCTACCATCCCTGTCCTACTGTCCCCATTTATTTCTACTCATTTTCCTTGTTCATGTCCATGTTTATACTTATACCTGTTATCTTGTACATGTTCAACAAACTAAATAAATGAAAATGAAATGAAAATATCGTTCTCCTTGACCAAGGAACCCCACAATGTGGCAAGGGGGGACTCTCTATCAAAAAACATTTTATTAAAAAAAATGTAAGCAAGTAAAAAAATGTTAAAACTACATAACCAATAAACAAACAAATAACCCTATTTATCACGTCTTTTATACTCATACAAACCATCTAGTTAAGTATACTTTGACATATCAATTTTGATTTGCCTTGGAAATTAGCTTAATCCATACTCTACCTGACTCCAGTGATTAATGTTTTTTACTGATGTGAAATCAGGAAAGATGCCAGCAAATACATCTGCCCGACTCTGAAAAATCAAAAATAATTTACATTTTCACCCCAAGGGAATATATAAAAATATTAGTTATTGTTATATAGTTGAAAATACAAAGAAATTGGGAAAATAACTGTTACTTCCCATACTTCAATTTTCAAAAAATAAATTGCACACAACCACAGACAATAGGAAAACACTATTGGAGCAATATGTGAATAAGTGATATATAATAATATATCTATATATATATCTATATAATGTCAACATTTCTCAATAAACCACCCCTCTAAACATTTACCCAATTTTGCTATTGTAGACACAAACACAGGGTAGATTTAAGAATGGGGTTTTCCTCCATCTTTGCTTAGTGTGTAACCTTGTGCCCATTGAGGCAATATAAGACTTTCTCAGAGGGGCCCCCCAAATTAAGAGTCAAGCTAGATGAGGAAGGAAGCAGGACAGGCAGAGATTAGGGAAAACACAGGGCAACTTCTAAAATTCTGCTAAAGGAATCTTTTTCAATTTTGATTTCTGGGAGTTCAAGTCCACATAAAGTTGAGAAACATTGCTTAAAGTCTAATTGTAATCTTCCAGTGAACTGTGGTTTCCTGATATGCTCTACTACATTTGGCTAAAAGTACCTTCTTTGTAGAAAGCATAAATAAAAATAAAGCTTACTTACTACGTTTAGATTTTTCTGGTTATTCCCTCCCGCAAGGAAAATGTTTTGTAGGCACAGACGATCAATCCTTGGATAGCTGCATGCATAGATCATTTTGGTTTTAACTTTCTCACTAAAAATGGAAAATTCTTTAGTGCCCCATATAAGCTGCAAAATAAAAATGGCCCATCAATATTATAATGCCAAGCACTTTCTTCCTTTCCTAACATGAATGATACTTTCCCCGTATTAAATTTACCTTCTCTAGATTTCCCCCATCTGATCTTTTTCACACCTTTCGACAAATTCACATTGTAGCATTTGCAAATTCTATAGAGTTCAATCAGAACAATTCTGCCCTTGATTGCAACACAACTGGGAAAAAAACTTCTAAACAGGAACAAAAAAATATATATTATTTTTGTTGTTTTTAATCCTGCTTGCTTTTTATTGTTTCCTTCTGTTTCAATTGTAAGCCGCTCAAAGCCATGTGCAGGTAATTCTCACTTAATGTTTCGAGTTCGAGTTTCGAGTTTCATTTTATTTATATGCCGCCCTATTCCCGGCGGGACTCAGGGCGGCACACAAACTCAAGGAGGGGAAGGGAAAAACACAAAAACTACAAAGTACAGGGCATTTAAAAACAACCAACAGCCACACGATTCGAGAGGGGAAGGGAACTCATCGACCCCAGGCCTGCCGAAACAGACAGCTTTTAACGGCTTTTCGGAAGGCCTGGAGAGAGGTGAGGGTCCAAATCTCTGCGGGGAGCTCGTTCCAAAGGGCCGGAGCCGCCACAGAGAAGGCCCTCCCCCGGGTAATAGCCAGGTGGCATTGATGACCCTGATTGGGACAGGCAACTCCACTATTAAGTGAAATAGCCACGAAGTGGAAAGTTGTGTGGCTGAGACTATGCTTTCCAGTTGGAAACCGACAACCCTACACAATTTCACACCATTGCTTTTGACTCCTGACAAGTTCCCTGTCCTTTGGAATGCTGGAGTGCCTACTTGTACAAGCTAAAAGAAATATGGTCATGCTGGCAATCTAAGATGATGAGACAGTCACCTCCACTCAACCAATTAGATCCAATTAGATCCAATCACCTCCATTCGACCAATTAGTTCCCATAGATTAGGCCTCCTCCGAGTTCCATCTGCCGGTCAATGTCGACTGGCAACCACGCGGAGGAGAGCCTTCTCGGTGGCAGCTCCGACCCTATGGAACGATCTCCCCGTGGAGATTCGTACCCTCACCACCCTCCAGACCTTCCGCACAGCCCTTAAAATCTGGCTATCCCGTCAGGCCTGGGGTTAAAGACCGTAACCCACCCGAATTGTATGAATGTTGTGCTTTTAATGATGTACTGTCTTATTTGTTAATCTGATGTTTTCCCCTCCTTTCGAATTGTAAGCCGCCCTGAGTCCCCCCAGGGAAAAGGGCGGCATATAAATAAACTACTCCAAACTCCAAACTCCAAACTCCAGTTTCTGGCTCCGCATCATGAAGGGCTTTAAAGATATTAACTAATAGCTTGAATCATAGGGACGCAGTGTCTCGGTGTCTAAGACACTGAGCTTGTCGATCAGAAGGGTTGGCAGTTCAGTGGTTCAAATCCCTAGCACCGCGTAACAGAGTGAGCTCCCGTGACTTGTCCCAGCTTCTGCCAACCTAGCAGTTCGAAAGCAGGTAAAAATGCAAGTAGAAAAATAGGAACCACTTTTTGGTGGGAAGGTAACAGTGTTCCATGCGCCTTTGGTGTAGCCATGCCAGCCACATAACCACAGAGACGTCTTTGGACAGCACTGGCTCTTCGACTTTGAAACGAAGATAAGCACTGCCCCCTAGAGTCGGGAACAACTAGCACATATGTGCGAGGGGAACCTTCACCTTTACCTTAATTGCTTGAATTAGACTCACAAACCAGCAACCAATGCCGTTTGCGAAATAGTGGTGTTACATGTGCTACCCTAGGGGGTCTCCAGAATTCTCAGCTTGCCAATGAACTATGGGGAGAGGAAGGGGGAAGATGCAATATGGGCTCCTGACATCAAGAAAACAGCCTTGAGAAAAAAGGAGGATCCAACGTCGCAACGATACGGACGTGTGGTCTCGATGCTCCGAGACTGCTGCCGATACTTTTGCCGCTGGGTGGTCCAATTGGACCTAAACCGTCCCATTGAGACAATGAACAGAAAGAATATCTCTTGCTGATCTCAGGGACACCGCAAAGTCCCTGATAGATCCAAGAGAAGTTCTTCAAGCCGGCGACAAAAAGTCCAGCCCCAGGCTGATGAAGTTGGGATGGCTTCCGGAACAGAAGGGACTTACTACCCGTGACGCTCCGTGATGCTCCAGCTGCTCAGTGGAGTATCGCGCAGGCACCCTACACTCCATGCATTTGTCCAGCTGCGTTTATCTTAAATACTGGTAAGGAGGATGGGTGGGTGGGTGGGCCCTCTGGAGCACCATACCGGAACAATACCTGGTGCTCCCAGCAAGCATCAGTACGCCCGTATCGGGACATACTGGTCATATCCCACCACTGATACAAGTAGAACAACTGAATAGGTAAATACTTACTTCTCTAAATCTGTTTGGAATTCTTCCAAGTACACCAAGTGTCCCAGTAATACCTTTCAAGGAATAAGTAGGTGTAAGGCTTATAAAGAGTTTCACTCTATTGGTGAGGCAGGGCAGGATCGCAAAAGCCACAAAACCTGCAAAAAAGAAAGGATTAAAACTGCAGGATTGCACGATTCCTCTATTTACTTTTAGTGATGGCCTGAATCTGATCTCTCTATTTTGAGAAAATCTCTCCCTCCCCCCACCCCCACAAGAACAGAGGAGGTATTCAGCAGATTTTGACCAATTCTGGAGAGCCAGTAGTGGAAATTTTGAGTGGTTTGGAGAACTGGTAAATACCACTTCTGACTGGACCTGCCCCTATGTATTCTCTGCCTCCAAAGCAAAGATTTTTTTAGAAGTAGGTTATAATGGATGCAAAAATTCTAATAAGTATTCAACTTCTAAATACGAAGTCTCAATAGAAGATCGTGCAGATGATGTTATCTAATTTGTTAATGAAATGTCTACAAGAAAACCACCAAGATGAGAGAGTGTGAGGGTCCCACAAGGTGGCGCAGTGGTTAGGGTGCAGTACTGCGGGCCACTTCAGCCGACTGTTATCTGCAGTTCGGCGGTTCAAATCTCACCGGCTCAAGGTTGACTCAGCCTTCCATCTTTCCGAGGTGGGTGAAATGAGGACCCAGACTGTGGGGGCGATATGCTGACTCTGTAAACCGCTTAGAGAGGGCTGAAAGCCCTATGAAGCGGTATATAAGTCTAACTGCTATTGCTATTGCTATTGCTAAATAAGAAGTCTAATTATAAATACATTTGGGGAGCAATATTATGATACTCCCTTCTTTTTAATCTAAGGGAGGTCATTCATAATTATTTTGAGAAGAGCACCACTTATTACAAAAAAAAAGTATTTTGGAACAGGTGTACCAGTTCTAGAAATTTGCCATACTTTTGCACACCCGTTCCATGGAGGCATGGCCATGCCCCCATACCGCTACGCTCCCCTGCCCCTGCAGCCTATTTGCAAGGCGCTTCTCAAAGAGAAGGAAGTGAGGGCGGGGCTTCTTCAGAGGACCCAAGGCAAGAGCAGCGTTGAAGCCCTCTCTGAAGCAGCTGGAAAAGGTACGTGTGGGTTGGAGGGAGGGGGAGGAATTCAAACTTCATCCTCCTGGTGCTGTGCGGGGCTTTGGCCAAAGGCTGGAGAGAAGGACCCTGGCTCGCTTGTACTCTCCCTCCCCAAGTATAGTTTGGTTGCAGGTGGAGCCACGTTGTCTTTTCAAATCTGTAACCAGTGAAGCTGGGCTGGATTTTTCGTAGCGGATCTGAGCCTTCTGGGTCTGGGGGGAAAGTGTGTGTGCTACAGCATGGCTCTTTGCCTGGCTTCCTGACTCCTCCTGTGGTCTCCTCAGTGCTCATTCGTGCTCTCCCTTCCCAAGTGTAGTGACTTCCTCCCCAGGCCCCTATTCATCTCTCTCTCTCTCTCTGTCTCTCTCTCTCTCTGTGTGTGTGTCTCTCTCTCTCTCTGTCTCTCTGTCTCTCTCTGTCTCTCTCTCTCTCTCTCTCTCTCTCTCTCACACACACACACACACCTGGATAAAGCTATGTAAAAAATCCAGCCCAGCTTCACTGATTATAAGTTTGAAAAGACAACGTGGCTCTGCCTGCAATCAAACTACACTTGGGGAGGGAGAGCACAAGTGAGCATTGAGGAGACCACAGGAGGAGGCAGGAAGCCAGGAAAAGAGCCATGCTGTAGCACACACACTTCCCCCAGCCCCTTTCTTTTGGAAGGCTCGGATGGGCTCCCACCAGCTTCTCTGCCTCTCCTCTCACCCCAGCCTACCAGCAGGAGGTGAGTCAATGGGCTTTATTGCATTCCAGGCATTTCCCACCCAGACAGCAGGCTGCATTTGCAATGGGGGAGGTGTTTGGGGAAGGCCGTGGGGGAATGGGGGGGATGGCAGAGGAGCTGCTTTCAAGCCATTGGAAAAGATATCCAATCCAACTTGTAATCAGTGAAGCTGTGTGTTTGTGTGTGCGCGTGTTTGAGAGAGAGAGTGAGAGAGGGAAGGGGGTAGGAGAGATAATCCAATCCAACTTCTCTCTGTGTGTGTGTGTTTAAGAGGGGGAAGGGAGGGAGAGAGGGAGGAAGGAGGGGAAGGGAGAAGAAAAAGAAAGAAGGAAACTTCTTTCGCAAAGGAGAAAAACAAACGCTGTCGCTTTAAATCGGAACTGAGCATGCCTGGCTGTGGAATTCTGGGAGTTGAAGTCCACAAGTTTTAATAACTTTAAATTGAAAAGATGCAGGAAAGAACAAATTGGTTATATGGTTATATGTTATATGGTTTTATGTTTTTGAAGTTTTGGGGTTTGTGCAATATGAGCATTGTGTTTCTAAAAGGGTTTGGATGATTCCCTGCTTGTGAATGGAGCCAAACTTTCTCTAGGGTCATTATCTCATTATCGCTATCTAGCAGGCATGTGGAATGAGCCTCAGGCAGGTTTCTTTGTTAGCAGAAAGAAAGAAAAACAGCACAGCAATTTAGGGCTAGAAGGCTACTCGGAGGTCATCTAGTTCAGCCCCCTGCTGCAGCAGGAAATCTTAAATTGTATGGATTATTTTGGTGCCTCTAATAGAGAGGAAAATTGCCAGAAAGGAGAAGGAGTTTACTAGGACAAGGCTGCCTTGCAGAGGAAGGCAGAGATAGTCCTTGACTTACAATTGAGCCCAAAATTTTGGTTGCTAAACAAGAGCATTGTTAAGTGAGCTTCACCACATTTTACCCAATCCATGACATCTCCTGGTGAGTGACATCAAGTTGGCCACTCCCACCCTGTCTCATGACTGCCAAGCCACTCCCACAAAACAGGCCACACCTATAGAATAGGTTCTAAAAAAAATTGAAACCCACCACTGTTATAGAGGATATCTATCAATAGTCCTTAATCAGGATAGATTTTGAAAACTTCATAGCAGAGACAAAGAATGCTGGGGATAAACTGATGTGAAAAAAAACAACAACAAATTTACATCGATATTTTCTTGCAGTTGTTCAACCCAATTGAAAAAGAAGTGCTGAATCCTTCTTTGGTAGACAGAGAAAAATAGAAAAAAAGTAATACCAAGACTATATTCTTAACTTACCTATTCCTGCTCCTTGGGAATGGCCAACATAATATAAAGAGTCTTGTCCTGTTTTATGTAGAATGAAATTTATTGTTGCTGGTATATCATAAACTGCCATTTCATGAAAACTGTAACACAAAAATACATAAAAATACACAACGGTAACTTTATTTGCTTCTTACTGGATCTTAACGTCGAGGTATCTGATCATGGCCTCAACCAGACACATGCTGTAATTGTTCCCATTTAAAAAAAATATAATTAAAAGTAGATTTGTCCAGAACAATATCTATCTGGTATTGGTAATAGTGGTTTAGTTGGGCCCTTGCTAAACACTGAAGGGACTTATATTATTGTACTGTATTGTATTATTTATATTATATTGTACTATACTTTGCTGTGCTATGCTACACTACAGTATATTATATTATTCCGTGACCCGACAAAAGGGCGAACGACAAAACTGCGCCGACTAAACTGCGTCGCTAAAACCACGACGTCAATTCTAAATTTATAGAATTGACCAAATATTTTCATTATCAATTTTCCTTGAAATTTACCTGAAATCCCAAAATTTTTGCTGGTAAATTGAAAACTCCTTGTGTCTTCTAGACCAAGTGGTCCCTCTAAGATTTATTATCCAGACATCATAGCCAGCATCTGCTAGGAAAAATCCCAAGCTGTTGCTAGGAAGATTTGCGATCCAACATCTCCCTTCCCACAGAAAGCCATGTACCAATAAAACGATTGGTCTGGGCCCTGCAAAAGAATCCAAGAACGCGTGATTTATTGTATGTTATCTACAAGTACAGTGCTCCTCAAGAAGCAATATATTCGAAGAAATATATTCTGCCTAGTTTAAATGCCTTTACAACACTTACTTTATGGTTTTGTAGAGACCTGGCTTAAAAGGTCAAAATATAACTTGGACCCTTGCCCATTTGTTGAGGGTCCCGTAAACCAAATGCTTATGTTTGCAGGATAATGAGCCATCTGCAAAGACAGCCACAAGAGCCAAGGTGGCGCAGTGGTAAAATGCAGCACTGCAGGCTACTTCAATGTCTAAATATTTTTATTTCATTTTCATTTTCATTTTATACAATCACTTATATACTGTGCAAAGAAAAAAGAAAAAAAAAAAAAACCCCCAACATAACACTTCATTCCCCCATACACCCTCTCTTCTCCCCCTCCAACTTTCCTTTCACCTACTTCAGCTGACTGCAGTTCTGCAGTTCGGCTGTTCAAATCTCACCGGCTCAAGGTTGACTCAGCCTTCCATCCTTCCGAGGTGGGTGAAATGAGGACCTAGACTGTGGGGGCAATATGCTGACTCTGTAAACCGCTTAGAGAGGGCTGAAAGCCCTATGAAGCCGTATATAAGTCTAACTGCTATTGCTATTGCTAAACTCGGAAAAGATGCCGCTGGTGTAATGTATTCTGAATAGATGCTACATATATTGCTACACACACTGTCGGCCGCAGTTTGCCCTTCAAAGTCAGATGTCTACAAAATCTTAAATCTTAATCCTACACTAATCCACCACTGATATTTCTTTCAGAATATCTGCAAACTGACCAACTAAAAGAACTCAGGTGAAATAGAACAATTAGCAATAAAATTGCATAACAATTAAGCTGATATTTCTTTCAGAATATCTGCAAACTGACCAACTAAAAGAACTCAGGTGAAATAGAACAATTAGCAATAAAATTGCATAACAATTAAGCCTATTAAATATATAATAACATTAGATGATCGATAGAGCTATAGATTACTTATGTAATTCCCTAATATCATTCCTGGAGCCAAAATCATTCTGGTAACCTGTGCAACAAGCATATCGTCAGTATCATATTTACAGTAGCAGTCTGGCTAACATATTGTGCACCAGCTGTAGCTTCCAAGCTGTCCTCAGAGACAATCCAATGTACACCATATGGCATTCAGTTTATCAGGTCCACATGGTTCTTGTCACATAGGTTTCCCGGTCCATGGAAGAGCACTTTTGGCCAAGACTCAGAACTGGTTTTTCTTTCTGTCAATGTGAAGTAGAAGTAGGAAGATGCACAAGTCATGGGCCAGCTCTTTGGGGTGAGCCTGACCCCACCAAGACCAAGTGTCAGGACCAAAGTTAATGGATACCCATAAAGTAGCAATTCGAATTGTCAGTAGGAATTTTATCTGAGCTTACTTCAGCCCAACTAGTTCCCTGAAGTCTCCAGTACAAATTCAAAATTTTACTAACTCTTAAGTCTTGTAATATTCCCTACTGGAATCAAGGAATAGAATAGAATTCTTTATTGGCCAAGTGTGACTGGACACACAAGGAATATGCCTTTGGTGCATATAAGGAGCCGAGGTGGCGCAGTGGTTAAATGCAGCACTGCAGGCTACCTCAGCTGACTGCAGTTCTGCAGTTGGGCTATTCAAATCTCACCGGCTCAAGGTTGACTCAGCCTTCCGTCCTTCCGAGGTGGGTGAAATGAGGACCCGGATTGTTGTTGGGGGCGATATGCTGACTCTGTAAACCGCTTAGAGAGGGCTGAAAGCCCTATGAAGCGGTATATAAGTCTAACTGCTATTGCTATTGCTATTGCTACCTGTCGATCTCCGGGTGCACTTCAAGGTGCTACTCACCACCTATAAAGCGCTCCATGGTAGTGGATCTGGCTATTTGAGAGACCGCCTTCTGCCAATTACCTCCCTGCGTCCCATCAGATCGCATAGAGTTGGCCTCCTCCGTATTCCATCCGCCAGTCAGTGCCGACTGGCGACTACTCGGAGGAGAGCCTTCTCTGTTGCGGCTCCGACACTATGGAACAATCTCCCTGTGGAGATTCGTACCCTCACCACCGTCCAGGCCTTCCGCACAGCCCTCAAGAACTGGCTAGCCCGTCAGGCCTGGGGATAAGTCTACTTTCGCCCCTCCCGAATGCTGAGTGAACGTTGAGTTTTACTGTTTAATTTATTTTTCTCTTTTGTTCTCTTTCTTTTGTAGACTTATATACCGCTTCATAGGCCTTTCAGGCCTCTCTAAGCGGTTTACAGAGAGTCAGCATATTGCCCCCAACAATCTGGGTCCTCATTTTACCCACCTCGGAAGGATGGAAGGCTGAGTCAACCCTGAGCCGGTGAGATTTGAACCGCTGACCTGCTGATCTAGCAGTAGCCTGCAGTGCTGCATTTAACCACTGCGCCACCTTGGCTCCTAAAAATTTTTGTTCACATTTCTTTTGTATTGTCCTACACTCCCTTTCCTTTTTGATTGTAAGCCGCCCTGAGTCCCCTCAGGGAAAAGGGCGGCCTATAAATGTCCAATAAATACAAATACAAAAATAATGCTATTGCTATTGCTCTCAGTGTAATTAAAAAGACATGAAAAAATACATTTGACAAGAATCATAAGATACAACCCTTAATGATAGTCATAGCAATCAGGAAACAATATCAATATAAATTGTAAGGATACAAGCAATAGGTTACAGACCTATAAGTGGGAGGAGATGGGTGATAGGAATGATGAGAAAACTAATAGTAATAGTAATACAGCCTTAGTGAATAGTTTGTCTGGTGAGGGAATTATTTGTTTAGCAAAATGATGCTATTCGGGGAAAAAACTGTTCTTGTGTCTAGTTGTCTTGGTGTGCAGTGCTCTATAGCATCATTTTGAGGGTAGGAATTGAAACAATTTATGTCTAGGATGCCAGGGGTTTGTGAATATTTTCATGGCCCTCTTGACTGCTCTCCCTTCATGATTACCAATAGGGACTACAAACTCAGGTGGGAATTATTTATGAATAACCACATAGTAATGCTCACTACTTCCAGTTCTTGATGCTAGTTTACAGACATATGATAGTTCAGGGGTGTCAAACATGTGGCCCGTGGGCCAGATAGGCCCAGTGTTGTCCCACGGGGCATCCCAAAAATGGTGAGGGGCCAGGCCATGTCTACCCTGGCCTCCTAAGGGAAAACAAAATCCTGATATGGCTGATGATGGGCTTGAGTTTGAATGCTACCAAGGAGTCTAACAGGATCAGGAGAATTGCATTACTACCATCTTCATTCAAATGAACAAGGCAGTTCTGTCCCATAACCTGGTGCACCAGTTGTGTCCCTACCTGAACCGGGAGGCCCTCACAACAGTCACTCGTGCCCTTGTGACCTCTAGGCTGGAGTACTGCAACGTGCTCTACATGGGGCAGCCCTTGAAGAGTATTCGGCGACTTCAGCTGGTCCAGAATGCGGCCGCGCGAGCGATCGTGGGTGCACCTCGTTTCACCCACGTAACACCTATCCTCCGCGAGCTGCACTGGCTGCCTGTTGATCTCCGGGTGCGCTTCAAGGTGCTACTTGTCACCTACAAAGCCCTTCATGGTATTGGATCTGGGTACTTGAGAGACCGCCTACTGCCAATTACCTCCACTAGACCGATAAGATTGCATAGATTAGGCCTCCTCCGAATTCCATCCGCCAGCCAGTGTAGACTGGCAACTACCCGGAGGAGAGCCTTCTCGGTGGCTGCTCCGACCCTCTGGAACGAACTCCCCGTGGAGATTCGTACCCTCACCACCCTCCAGACCTTCCGCATAGCCCTTAAAAGCTGGCTGTTCCAACAGGCCTGGGGCTAACGACTTGTAACCCCACTCGAATGGTGTGACTGTTGTGTTTTTAACGGTGTATGACTCTATGTTTTGTAACTTGTCTGTCTTCCCCCCCCCCTTCAATTGTGAGCCGCCCTGAGTCCCCTCAGGGAAAAGGGCGGCATACAAATAAAGTATAAATGAAAATGAAATGAAATAACCAAGGTTCAAAGTAATGAAGATAAGTCCCTTCTCCTGGAATCCTCTGTAACAGGGACATTTTCTTAACAACGTTTCCTAATGTTGGAGATTAACGTAAGGTTGGAGATGAAGTGAAAGTCTCAAGTACAGCTGGAATAAGGAACGTTCCCTTTAAAAGAGAGATCACCATGTTCCTTTCATGATAGGACAAATGGCATAATTCCCCCTCAGAGAAGCCTTAACTATCTCCTGAATCCAGCCACATGTGATCCACCTGTAGAAGCCAGAAGGGCCCCTGGATCCAGATCACCAGAGGCAGAGATTTCACTACAAAGAAACCTATCATTTCTTTGGTTCCACAAGTTCAAAGGAATCTTGGAATGAACCATCCATCATAATATACCGCTAACACCTGCCCATTGTAGAATGGTAATATAATAGTCAAGCCAGATATCCATGGCTTGAAAAGAAGCTATTTTCCAAAGTTGAAAATAGAAGCAGATTTGTACTCTCCCCCCCCCCGCCCCCAAAAGGCAGAGTGAAATTTTTGATGATCACTTGAAATATATATGCAATCCAAATGTGGAAATGCTACATTTCAGACTTACCTTCATGCTGGGGACAATGTTTTCCACAAGGAATTCTGTTTAGCTGAAGATAATAGCCATCATCAGTCAGAACCTGGTACTCTTCACCGGTATACCCCCAATATTTGATGATTTTAGACTGTAAATGAAACAAATTCTTACTCAATATCTAAGGTGAACAGCTATTTCCGTGATGGTGCAGTGGTTAGAGTGCAGTACTGCAGGCTACTTCTGCTGATCACCAGCTGCCTGCAATTTGGCAGATCGAATCTCACCAGGCTCAAGGTTGACTCAGCCTTCCATCCTTCCAAGGTCAGTAAAATGAGGACCCAGATTGTTGGGGGCAAGAGGCTGATTCTATAAACCACTTAGAGAGGGCTGGAAAGCACTGTGAAGTGGTTTATAAGTCTAAGTGCCATTGCTATTGCTATTTTACATAAGTTGAATAGACTTCTGCTCCATATATATTTGTGGGTTTATCTTCAAATTTTTCTGAACAAATGGATGTCTACTTCAGAGGTTGTCTCAAAGTTGCTTTTTCCCAAAAGGAAATGAGACTTTCTTAACTTTTTCTTTGAAACATTTCCTTTCTCGTTTCTCATAAAAACAACAACAACAACAAAATAGTCCAGTTGCCTTTTGGAAAAAGCAGTTGTGATGACCCAGGGTGTCGTAGAAATGCAACACAGCCAGATAACTGGTATGAGTCCCTTTATTAACACCAACTGTGCCCTCAACGTCTCTTTCAACTCTCTGATCTGGAGAAAAGCTCTTTCACAAACCTGTAACAGTCTTTGGCTGAAAATACTCCAGTCCAGAAAACTTCCAAGTATAAGTCCAATAAGGCAAGATAATGTAATTAATCTGGCAGGGCAAGCAAGATAAGGAGTTCCAGAAGTGAAGTAGCACAGCAGTAAATCAAACCAGTTGGGAAGATGCCAGTAACTCAGATAAGCAGTTAACAACAGATGAACTCAGTGTTTGTTCCCGACAACCACCTCTCCCATTTGCCTCTCCTTTAAACTCCATCCCCCAGGTGTGCCTTGTGAAGGGAATCGAAGCCCTTTCCTCCTTCATAAGTCACGGAACCCACATTGCTCTCTTCTCTGTGTGCCCAAGGATGGAGAGGGGAGTGGGCCTTGGTCTCCATCTGAACCTCCTCTCCCTTGTTCTACCTCTTCCCTGCTCTGCCCAGCCTGACTTTGCCCTTCCCCAGTTTCCTCCATAGCCAAAGGAACCACTCTCCCACTCTCTGTCAGCTGTTCATCTTCCCCTTCAGATGATGGGGGCATGACAGCATTTTTGGAACAACCATGACCTGGATTACTCAGAATCTCTATAGATACTTCAGAGGTTCTTCCTAACTAAAGACTTAAGATGCTCTTGGCATGCCAAGGACAGAAGCAATGAACACAATCACACACACACAAAAAAAGAAAAAGATATACTTGTTTCATGTAAACAACTTACGATTGTCAAGAATCCTTCAGGGTTCAAATGTCTTCTACTGAAAGGGTATTCTGAATTTGCAGCCTGCTGGATTAAGCATACCAATACCAGAAACGCCCACATCCCACCTGTGGGTGAAATAGTCATGTTTTAAGATTATAATTTTAATGTCTGAAATTTTTCAGGAATCTTTTGGGGTAGGTATTAGATTACATTTTCCAAAAGCCTAGCTGTATTGTCTTCACAACTAAAATAATTTGGCAACGTTTATTAGTTGGCATTTCCTAGATTTATGCTTTTCAGATGGTCAACTATTCTCACCATAGAAATAATAATAATAATGATACTAATAAAAACAATCTGTTCTTTACCAAAAAAAAACCCCTCTATTTATAGTCCAAAAATAATTTAAATTTATTTAAAAACATATTATTAAAATGCAACTTTTTAAAAAGGCAAAGAAGATCTTGATTTTGATAACTATAAAATCTGTTTTTCTACACTATAAATGTATGTGTGGATTGAAGTATGTGATATGTTTTCCTCATTCTCATGTACTGAAAATGAAAATGAGGTACATGAGAATGAGGGAAACATATCACACACTTCAATCCACACATACATTTAAATCACAGAGAGATATTTTGGCTGCCCTATTTTTTGGAAGTATTGGGTAATTCTGAAACCTGACCCTTTAAATGATTCAAATTCCATAATCCCCAGCTAGAATTATCAATCAGTTCTGTCACTGTAAGAAAATTAAATTAGGTTGTAAAAGTCCAATGCTTGCTTACCTGTTAAGCTTATTGTCCCGGAGATCATGAATACTGAACAGATGCTGTATAAAGTTTAACAGAATATAATAGAGTACAAGTAAGTTGATGACTGTACCAATTTATGTGATTATTAACGATGATGTAAGAGCTACAAATTTTCTAAGACATTTTGAATCCCCCTAGGTAAAATCTGCATCAAGTTTAACTTTTAAATTGGCTGACTCAGGGAAACAAAAGATGGGATCCAGGAAAACAAAAGGTGTTGTACAATCACCTGAGGCTGCTCATTACAGGTATGTCTCATTATGCCCAGGGATGCTTATTATTTATGGGTAGAAAAGGATTTGGACATGAAACAGCTTGGGCAAGAAATCCTAGATGGTGCCTCTTTATGAGATTGAAAAAGTAGGTTGGCAAAAGCTTTAAAGACTCCTTTTTAAATTCCAAAGAGCAAAGAAAGATTAAATCCTGGCAGTGCCACAAGGAAGATTTAAAGGTCAGAGCAAAAAGAAGGAATATAAAGTTGGGCTTTTTGACCAGCAATGAAATATTTGTTCGATGTTTCTGTAATTCCTAATGGTCCTTTTGCTGAACTAAGATGGAACGGATGATGATAATGAAAATTTGGGTGCTTGGCAACTAGCATGTACTTCTGATTATTGCAACATTTATAAGATTATTGCAACAAATAAGATTTTATTTATTATATCTATTTAAAATATTTATGTAGCCACCCATCTTATATTGAACTGTGGGCAGCTACCAATCATCAATTAAAATAATATAAATAATAAAATATAATACATAAATAGATTAATACCACAAACAATAAAAGCCTGGTACAGATGAAAGTTATATCAAAGTTAGGCTCTGGGCAAAAGAGTGTTTTCTGTTTTTAACTTTAAAAGAAGGTGACAATTTAGTACACCTAATCATTGACTTACAACCAGAATTGGAAGTTCCATTGCTAAGCAAGAAGGTTGATTTTAATGTTTCACTGGATCTAGAAAAGGTTGTAAAATTTAAAAAGCAAATACAAATAATAAACCAAGGAATTAATCTAGATATTTTTTTTCCCATTGGATGTACAAAAGAATCTCATTAAAGCCCTGTAAAACTTTGATGGGGAAAAGTGAACAGGAATCAAATCTTAAATCAATATTTGAAGGAACTTTAGTATTGTAACAATCTTTATGAAAGTACTCACAAACCAATTGAGGGCAACACATCCTTTCTCAATGCACCCATAAGCCATGGTGAGACCAGTTGCATCCCTACCTGAACCGGGAGGCTCTCACAACAGTCACTCGTGCCCTTGTGACCTCTAGGCTGGAGTACTGCAATGTGCTCTACATGGGGCTGCCCTTGAAGAGTATTTGGCGACTTCAGCTTGTCCAGAATGCAGCCGCGCAAGCGATCGTGGGTGCGCCTCGATTCACCCACGTAACACCTATCCTCCGCGAGCTGCACTGGCTGCCTGTTGATCTCCGGGTACGCTTCAAGGTGCTAGTTGTCACCTACAAAGCCCTTCATGGTATTGGATCTGGGTACTTGAGAAACCCCTACTGCCAATTACCTCCACTAGACCAATAAGATCCCACAGACTAGGCCTCCTCCGAATTCCATCAGCCGGCCAGTGTCGACTGGCGACTATCCGGAGGAGGGCCTTCTCTGTGGCTGCTCCGACCCTCTGGAACGAACTCCCCGTAGAGATTCGTACCCTCACCACCCTCCAGGCCTTCCGCACAGCCCTTAAAACCTGGCTGTTCCGACAGGCCTGGGGCTAAAGACTTGCAGCCCCACTTCGAATGGTATGATTGTTGTGCTTTTTAATTGTGTATGGTTTTTTATGTTTTGTAACTTGTCTGTTTTTCCCCTCCCTTGAGTTGTGAGCCACCCTGAGTCCCTTTCAGGGAAAAGGGCGGCATACAAATAAAGCAAAATGAAAAAAATGAAATGAAATGAAATGAGAAGAAATAGTGTAAAACTTTCTGATTCCTAATGGTGCTATATATGCTGTCAGTGTCTTAGGGATTGAGAAGTCAAGAAAGAGACTAGCACAGTGATTGCCAACCTTTTTGTTATTGAGTGCCAAAAATGTGTGTGTGCGCGCGTGCTGGCACCCATAATGCAAATGCGTCCCCACATGTCAGGGGTGGGTTTCAACTGGTTCGCGGCGGTCCACGCGGACCGGTTAGTCGGTGAACCCGGACGTAAGTAACTTCTGGGAACGCCGAAGGGCCCACCCGCCCGCCCGCACTCCTTACCGGTCTTTGAAGGCTTCTGCAGTTCCACGCAGGCGCATGGCACATACAGCACCTGCGCAATTCTCCGCGAGTAGCTGGAGCATCGCGCAGGCGCTAAGACGCATGCGTGAACTGCGCGCGTGCACGAGGATGCTGCCAGCCCCGTTCCAACTGTACCAGTTGGAACGGGATGAGCAACCCACCACTACCACATGTGCATGTGTGCACAATCCCTCCAAGCTCCCCCCACATGTGCACCGCACTGCTCTCTTCCAAGGTGAGCCTGGTATTTCCTCTGGGGCAGGGGAGGCTGTTTTCACCCTCCCCAGATTCCAGGAAAGCCTCCGGAGCCTGGGGAGGGCGAAAAACGAGCCCAACAGGCCAGCTGGAAGTTCGGAAACAATCCATTTCCAGCTTCTGGGGGACTGGGGGAGGACGTTTTCATCCTTCCCAGGTTTCCGGAAAGCCTTCAGTTTTCAAACTTCCGGTTGCCCCATTGGGGTCATTTTTTGCTCTCCCCAGACTCTGGAGACTTTCCTGAAGCCTGGGGAGGGTGAAAATGCTCTCCCCTGAGACTCTGGAAGGCTGAAAATCAGCCCCCTGGAGGCCCTCCAGAAGCCGGGAAATGGATCATTTCTGAACTGCCGGTTGGCCCGTTGGACCCGTTTTTTTGCCCTCCCAAGGCTCCAGAGGCTTTCCTGAAGCCTGGGGAGGGTGGAAACGCTGTCCCCTGACCCTCTGGAAGGCTGAAAATCAGCTGGCCGGTGCACACATATTCGCTGGAGCTGATGGCTCGCATGCCCACAGATATGGCTCCATGTGCCATCACGGGCCTAGCGCATTGTCCATTTTTTTTTTTTAAAAAAAGCTTATTCCCCAATTAGACAGACCCAAAAGCACTGGACCCTGAGCAATAGCAATAGCAGTTAGACTTATGTACCGCTTCATAGGGCTTTCAGCCCTCTCTAAGCGGTTTACAGAGTCAGCATATCGCCCCCACAGTCTGGGTCCTCATTTTAACCACCTCGGAAGGATGGAAGGCTGAGTCAACCTTGAGCCGGTGAGATTTGAACCGCCGAACTGCAGATAGCAGTCAGCTGAAGTGGCCTGCAGTGCTGCACCCTAACCACTGCGCCACCGCGGCTCTATAGCATATGGCCTCTTTATATCTTCCTATAAATGTTTATAAATAACTGCACCCTGGACTGTTGGCCTTCTGCTAAAGGCCAACTTATAAAGTGTTTGCACCTTTTTTTACATTGTGCTTTGTCTCCCTGTGCAGCTCTACTTCCTTTTCATCTCTTTTGGGTGCCTTCAAAAGGATGTTTGGCTACTGTACTCTGTTTGCTAGCGGCTAAGAAACCTCCAAGACACCTGTCTCCTACAACACCTGTGCCAGCTTTATTGGCAACTCTGCTGTGCTGATGATGGGGAAAGACTCAAATGGTAGGGAAACAGGGCAATCCAAACGCCTGTAATATTGCTAAGCAGAGCTTAGTGCTAATCTGCTCTTCCATACACTTGAGACCAGAGGTGGGTTCCTACCAGTTCGCACCTAATCGGTAGAACCGGTTCGTCAAATCTACCGAACCGGTTAGAAGAGGTTCCACCAGTGGACCCGGAAAGCAGGCCACACCTACAGAAGAGGCTCCAAATTTTTTTTTGAAACCCACCACTGGTCCTTGGATATGATTATTCTACACTATCATGCTCCTATTTATAAAACTCAGTGCCTCTGTGAAAGGTAAGGATGACTACTGCGTTTGTGGTGCAATCAGAACATTGCGTGTGTTGAAGTTGTTTTAACGCAAACCAAAGAGGCCTTTTAAAAAACAAGTTTACATCCTATTCTTATGCATGCCAGTGCTGTGTGTGAGGTCATTTAAGGTGGTTCTGACAAGTGTCGTCGGCATCTTCATATCTGGTCACATGGGCGGCAAGCCACCCCCATCTGGTCACATGCGCAGCAAGCCACTCCCGCAAAGGAGGCCACACCCACAGAGTAGGTTCGAACAATTTTTGAAACCCAACACTGCTTGAGACACAAAGTCAGCTGAAATCCAGGAGCCCTGAATGATTGTCTCTATATTTGTTTCCTGTCCAGGAATAGAAAAGATGAATGAAGAAGAAAAAAAAGTAATTTGTGAATGGTATCAGTTATGTGAATGAGAGAATGAAAAAGATTTCACTGCATAGCAAGAAGAGACAGTACTTAATCCACCCTCTGAGTGATATGTGGGTTTATTGACATTTCTTACAAAGGAAACAACTAGGCAAGTATTAAAAAAATAAGCCATTCTATGAAGTGATGGTTTCTCACAGGAAGGCATACATCTAAGAGACGTAAAATGGAGTAGCAAATCCTATATTTACCAGTTAATATTCACTCGGGGACAAAAGGAAGGAACAGGTGTGCAAATTGGAACTGCAAATCCACCTCCATCCCCAACAAGGTGTGGTCAATGAAAGCAATGATAATCTGCTGCTGGATCCATTAACATTTTATAGAAAACCATTTTTCAGAAATAACCAAGAGAAATATAATTTTACCGATGAATGAAACATATTTTTAATTTAATCAAAATATATAATGACATTAACTCTTTTCACTTAAAATTATATATATATATATATATATATATATATATATATATATATATATATATATATATATATGTGTGTGTGTGTGTGTGTGTGTGTGTGTGTGTGTGTGTGTGTGTGTGTGTGTGTGTGTGTGTTTGTGTGTGTGTGTGTGTGTGTGTGTGTGTGTGTGTGTTTAGTGTCACAACCCCTGGTATGCCCAAATATGGGAGGAAGCCTACTGCTTCCTTTCTCTGTCTATCGGCTCGTCACAAGAGACCATCCAGACAGAAACCCAATATTTTTACTGTTGCCTTTGTTACATTTGTGTTGTATTTGTGCTGATAAATAAATAAAGGGAGACTAGTATAGATTTATTTCAAGCTATTTAGCTCTCATCAGCTAGCCATAATCCCAAATCCCAATAAGGGTATGGCTAGCTGATGAGAGCTAAATAGCTTGAAATAGCTCTATACTAGTTTCCCTTTATTTATTTATCAGCACAAATACAACACACACGTGTGTGTGTCTGTGTGTGTGTCTGTGTGTTTGTTGCATTTGTGCTGATAAATAAATAAAGGGAGAGGGGTTTATTTATCATCACAAATGCAACACAAATGTAACAAAAAGGCAACAGTAAAAATATTGGCTTTCTGTCTGGATGGTCTCTTGAAATGAGCCGATAGACAGAGAAAGGAAAGCAGTATGCTTCCTCCCATATTTAGGCATACCAGGGGTTGTGACACAAAATTACACACACACATACACATATATCTGTGTGTGTGTGTGTGTCTGTGTGTCTCTGTGCGTGTTCCAGCATAACTCTGGAATGCCTTGAACAATTTCAACCAAACTTGGTACACAAATGATTTACTCTCTAGAAACAAATACTGGGGGAGGGAGACACCCCCCAACACCCCTGTGTGTGTCTGTGTCTGTGTTCCAGCATAACTCTGGAACGCCTGGGTTGCTGAACCAAAAAGGAATGAATTATATCTATAGTATCAAAACACAGTACTTTTGAGAGTGATAATGTGCATTAGTGTGATAGTGTTAGGAGACAGCCTGTTGTACCTTAAGATGGCATCTACTGTACAGCACAATGATAACGGCTTCACAGTACTCCACAAGTGGGCTCCAACCTAATACAGAATTAGGATAAATAAATACCGCAACAAATACCCTGGGTTATCAGCTAGTTGGAAATAATATTGATGAAGGTTACAAAGTAAGATGGTCGTCTCAAAATGACTTTTCTGGGAGATCATTAAGGATTAGGTTTGAGAGGTCTCTTCCAATGAGGAAGGGGGGGAATCTTTATATGGTGTCATCTAGTAGCCTGCTATCTGCTTCCAGCAGGCTACTTAGCCAAATTGGAATGATAACTATGTGACCTGGTCTTCAGAAGCATTGAAGATCCCATAACTCCTATGTTTGCTATCTAATATCTTGTTCTTCTAGAACCAGCAAGCTTTCTCTCCGGAGCTCAATTGCTCGCCTTCAACATTGCTGGAAGGGAGATTCAACAACACAGAGCAACAGTTCAGGAGCTTACTGACTGACAGATGTTCTCACAGACAGGGCTCATGTGTGTTATTATAATCCCCGTTCTTGTTAAGCAGGTTTTCATCTGCTGTTGGGTCTGTACTTCTGACAGATGAGAAGCACCCATTTTCCCCTTGGGCAACAAGAATGCCAACATCTCTACACAGTAGCTACATACTGTTGCTAGTGCCTCATGGAGAGATAGCAATTTAGAGGCCTCACAATCCCAAATACACCCACCCCTTTCTCAATTCATTGAGCATTTATCGTATTTGTGAATGTTTTCCTCTTTTAGTCTTTGCATGTTTTACATTATAGAATAGAATAGAATTCTTTATTGGCCAACTGTGATTGGAATTTGTCTTTTGTACATATGCTCTCAGTGTACATAAGGAAAAATAAAATAGAATACATTCATGAAAGATCATAAGATACAACACTTAGTGATAGTCATAGGTTGCTAATAAGCAATCAAATCATATTAGGAAACAAATGAAATAATATAAATTGTAAAGATAGCAATAGCAGTTAGACTTATATACCACTTCATAAGGCTTTCAGCCCTCTCTAAGCGGTTTACAGAGTCAGCATATTGCCCCCAACAATCCGGGTCCTCATTTTACCCACCTTGGAAGGATGGAAGGCTGAGTCAACCTTGAGCCGGTGAGATTTGAACCGCCGAACTGCAGATAGCAGTCAGCTGAAGTGGCCTGCAGTACTGCACTCTAACCACTGCGCCACCTCGGCTCGAGATACAAGCAACATGGTTATAGTCATAAGTGGGAAGGGATAGGTACTAGGAAGGATGAGACGAATAATAGTAATACAGCCTTAGTAAATAATTTGACAGTGTTGTGGGAATTAGTTGTTTAGCAGAGTGATGGCATTTGGGGAAAAAACTGTCCTTGTGTCTAGTTGTTCTGGTGTGCAGTGCCCTATAGCGTCATTTTGAGGGTAGATGTTGAAACAATTTATGTCCAGGATGTGAGGGGTCTGTAGTTATTTTTACAGCCCTCTTTTTGACTCGTGCAGTATACAGGTCTTCGATGAAAGGCAAGTTGGTAGCAATTGACATTTCTGCATTTCTAATTATCCGTTGAAGTCTGTGTCCGTCTTGATTGGTTGCAGAGCCAAACCAGACAGTTACAGAAGTGTGTGTGCATACTCATTTTGGATAAGGGTATTCATTGTATGATGATTATCTGGGATGGTAGTAAACTTCAATTGACTAACAGACTCAACATTTTTTGAAGATGTCTCTGATTTGAGAGGTCAGACTTTTTGACATATCGGAGAAGGCCATTCCAGTATAGCACCCCAAGTTATGGAACAAAGTCCCAGAAACATTCCATTGCTTTTGCTATGTTTCAATTAATTTCAATGATTTCATTACTGATTTAAATTGTTACAAATTTTATTTTTCAATTTTTACACATCCATATTTTACTACTAGAGCCGAGGTGGCGCAGTGGTTAGGGTGCATTACTGCAGGCCACTTCAGCTGACTGTTATCTGCAGTTCAGCGGTTCTAATCTCACCAGGCTCAAGGTTGACTCAGCCTTCCATCCTTCCGAGGTGGGTGAAATGAGGACCCAGACTGTGGGGGCGATATGCTGACTCTGTAAACCGCTTAGAGAGGGCTGAAAGCCCTATGAAGCGGTATATAAGTCTAACTGCTATTGCTATTGCTATTGCTAATGCTATATTTTACTACTGTTTTGTGCTTTGTAAGGGTTTTCGCCCTTTGTAGCAATATTTATCCTCACATTGCATAATACAGTAGAATTGAATATATTCTGCATTTATCAAGTACGTAATACGACCCACTGAAGCTTTTCTACAATTAAGAGCTAGACAAGGATCAACTCTGCTAAGTGGATGAATGCAAAGCAACAAGGATAAACTGAAGAGGGAAAACAAAACCATTTTTTTTTAAAGTGAGAAAATTAAAATAAACCAATGAAAGACGTCCTCACTACACATCACCGTGTACGTGGCTCGACAGAACAGTGAAACAGCAATGCTATGTATGAGATATAGATTTTTGTCTTCAAAAGAACATGTGTCAGAGACTAAGATGGATTCTTCTAGATCAGTGTTTCTCAACCTTGGTGACTTTAAGTCCTGTGAAGTTCAACTCCCAGAATCCTGGCTGGGGGATTCTGGGAGTTGAGGTCCACAGGACTTAAAGTCGCCAAGGTTGAGAATAGCAATAGTTAGACTTATATACCGCTTCATAGGGCTTTCAGCCCTCTCTAAGCGGTTTACAGAGTCAGCATATTGCCCTCAACAACAATCCGGGTCCTCATTTTACCCACCTCGGAAGGATGGAAGGCTAAGTCAACCTTGAGCCTAGTGGGATTTGAACAGCTGAACTGCTGAACTGCAGTCAGCTGAAGTAGCCTGCAGTGCTGCATTTAACCACTGCGCCACCTCTAGAACACTGTTCTAGATGTTTCTATTACCCTGGAATGTTACAAAATAGATTCTGCTTTTTCAGGATGTAAAGGCCAAATATCCTAGGAAAAACAATGTTCTAAACAATGAAAGTTTTGTCCCTGGCCATTAGATGGAGCTCAACACTTGCTGGAGAACAACAACAGTACATACCGTGTGTGTGTGTGTGTGTGTGTGTGTGTGTGTGTGTGTGTGTATAACACAAACTCCATGCTGAAGGCATGGCAAAGTCCATTTCTCAATGTATGCCGTGTGTGTGTGTGTGTGTGTGTGTGTGTGTGTGTGTGTGTGTGTGTGTGTATAACACAAACTCCATGCTGAAGGCATGGCAAAGTCCATTTCTCAATGTATGCTTCCCTAATGGTTCCCAGGGGCTTGAATTGAAGACTGTTTCACATTTGCATTCCATTATTAGCATTTCAAAAACAGCTCTGAACATTTAATAGCATAGGAAAATAAATGGTGCTAAGACTATTGTCCCCCCCCCCCCCGAAAAAGAAGAAGGCATTTTTCTCTTACTCCACAAAGCCCGAAAACCACATTGCAGAATTTTCTCCGGATATTTTATTTTCCCCTCACCATTTTGTCTATAAACTGTCCTCTCCAAAACGTCTCCCCTTAATATTAGTGCTGCGTACTGAAGCCTCTCTGAGACACCCACACATGTTCTGAGTATTGAACAATTGGGATTTGGGGCCGATGTGCATTCATCAGAGCCGAGGTGGTGCAGTGGTTAAATGCAGCACTGCAGGCTACTTCAGCTGACTGTAGTTCTGCAGTTCGGCGGTTCAAATCTCACCGGCTCAGGGTTGACTCAGCCTTCCATCCTTCCGAGGTGGGTGAAATGAGGACCCAGACTGTGGGGGCAATATGCTGACTCTGTAAACCGCTTAGAGAGGGCTGAAAGCCCTATGAAGCGGTATATAAGTCTAACTGCTATTGCTATTGCTATAATCCCCAAATCACCAAGCTGTATCATTCAAAGTCGATTCTATAGAGAAGAATCCTATTTCCCATCTCTGTTTCGCTGCCCTTATTTAGATAAAAACGGGAACAACCAATATATCTAGTATATTTCATCTATCTAGTCTAGTATATTTCATATATCTAGATTAGTATATTTCATATATCTAGACTAGTATATTTCACATATATATAATCGAGTATATTTCATATATCTAGACTAGTATATTTCATATATCTAGACTAGCATATTTCATATATCTAGTCTAGTATATTTCATATATCTAGTCTAGTATATTTCACATATATATATAGTCTAATATATTTCATATATCTAGACTAGTATATTTCATATATCTAGACTAGTATATTTCATCTATCTAGTCTAGTATATTTCATATATCTAGATTAGTATATTTCATATATCTAGACTAGTATATTTCACATATATATAATTGAGTATATTTCATATATCTAGACTAGTATATTTCATCTATCTAGTCTAGTATATTTCATATATCTAGATTAGTATATTTCATATATCTAGACTAGTATATTTCACATATATATAATTGAGTATATTTCATATATCTAGTCTAGTATATTTCACATATATATATATAGTCTAATATATTTCAAATATCTAGACTAGTATATTTCATATATCTAGGCTAGCATATTTCATATATCTAGTCTAGTATATTTCATATATCTAGTCTAGTATATTTCACATATATATATAGTCTAATATATTTCATATATCTAGACTAGTATATTTCATATATCTAGACTAGTATATTTCATCTATCTAGTCTAGTATATTTCATATATCTAGATTAGTATATTTCATATATCTAGACTAGTATATTTCACATATATATAATCGAGTATATTTCATATATCTAGACTAGTATATTTCATATATCTAGACTAGCTTATTCATATATCTAGTCTAGTATATTTCATATATCTAGTCTAGTATATTTCACACACACATATATATATATTTCACATATATATATAGTCTAATATATTTCATATATCTAGACTAGTATATTTCATATATCTAGACTAGTATATTTCATATATCTAGTCTAGTATATTTCACACACACATATATATATTTCACATATATATATAGTCTAATATATTTCAAATATCTAGACT
Source organism: Thamnophis sirtalis (assembly GCF_051295495.1). Taxonomy (NCBI): domain Eukaryota; kingdom Metazoa; phylum Chordata; class Lepidosauria; order Squamata; family Natricidae; genus Thamnophis; species Thamnophis sirtalis. The sequence continues at coordinate 4,868,582 of NW_028261395.1, read as the reverse complement.
ATTATATTTCATATATCTAGTCTAGTATATTTCACATATATATAGTTGAGTATATTTCATATATCTAGACTAGTCTATTTCATCTATCTAGACTAGTGAGGCCCACAGATGTGTAAAATATTGCAGTAATCACTTGAGGGATGTTAGCTATCCACAATTTGGGCCAAGCCTTTTCTTAAAAATCAAAATGTACAGTACATTTCAGCTGAGGCTGTAAAAAAAAAACAAAAAAACCACACCTTTGTGAGTGGTTTTGTAAATCTGGTGTAATATTGCCAGGAATTTTAATTACTTAATGATAGGATCAGTGGGTAATGTACAGTCAATCGTTCCTGCCGTTTGTGAAAGCATTTTGAATAATTATAAGCCAGAATAATGATGCTGGCGAGAGATTAAGGCGTTTGAAGCACATGAAGTAAATGTGTATTGCCAAACAGAAGCTTCCTTCTCTAGTTAAAACTGTTTTCATGTCTTTTGGGGAGAAACATTAACACACACACACACCCTTCAGTTATTTTGTGTTAAATCGGCGGTAGAAAATACGAGGAGGCGTCTGAGGTAACCTTGAACCGTTTATTCAAACAAGAACGAATAGAACATCAACTGTGAGTAGACCGGCCCCTCTCCTTCGTCTGACAGCCTTTTATACTCGGCTGTCAAATAGTTCAACCAATAGACTCGCGTATGACAGCCCGGCAACCGGCAGGCGCGTCTGATTGGCTAAGACGCGCCTGGCTGCCGCTGAGCTGTCATTCGTAAGTCCGAGGACTTACAAGGCTACAACACTTTGAAGAACTTCTAAAGAAAGGGGGTTATTCCCTCGGTCTTCTTTCCATTTCTCCTTCTTTAAACAAATATTACCATTGGTTTTTTTTTTTTTGTTGGTAAGTATGACATGTCTCCCACTTCCATGAAATTACACTTACATTATATATTTATGCAGTAGGTTATTTATTGGAATTGGGCAGATACGGTTATTAATGCTGGCTGGGGATGATGGGGCTTGTGATTCAATACATATGGAAGGCCAGCGGTGTTCTCAGGAGGGGATTAAAGAAATAAGTCAAGATGGCAGCTCTGGGTACTCAGTTGAAACCTTGTCTTTTTATTCTGTGCCAAAGTGGCCTGAGGCGGTGTTGATCCAGGTGTTAAAATTTGTTCCAGGCTGAGGATTTTTCTTTGGGAGGTGAGGGTGGTGATAAAATAATACGAAAATAAAAAATAAAAGTAGAAACTGCAGAAAAAATAATACAATAAAAATCTGAAAAGAAAGAACTATAGTAAAGGGATGGGGGAGAGGAATTAACGGTCTTTATCTGTATACCACTCCTTGCAAAGGGCCCGATAGGAGATTGTTTCCTCAGATAATCTGGGGGCAGTTTTGTCCTTTCAGAGGAAATATGTAAAATGTCAGGCTGATTGGTGGTGTATTTGTGCTGTGAGGACTGGCAACATTGTAGGAAATCAAGGAAGAGGTTTTTTTTAATTTTTTTATTTTTATTACATAGACAACACATACACACAACAATGAAAACACACACACACAGACACAAAAAACCCCATCATCACATACAGCATGTCGTTTGGTTACAGGTGTTTTAACGTTTATCATTCTTATACATTTATTATTTCATTTAATAGGTTATAATATACAGTTTGGGTTGCTTTGTTTACCATCCCTTCCTCCTGTTGTAACACCACCTTATTTTCCCTTTCTTTTCTCCCTCCCCCCCTTCTCTACTTTCTTCCTCCTCTCCTTTCCCTTCCTTCTTCCTGTACCTTTCTCCTGCTCTTCCTCTTCCCCTTCCTACCCTCTCTCCTCCTCTTTCTCTCCTTTCCATCCTCCTCTCCTTACCTCTTTCTTTCCAGCCTCTCTCCCTTCTCTACTTTCTTCCTTCCTCCTCTCCTTCCCCTTCCTTCTCCCCATACCTCTCCTTTGCTCCTGCTCTTCCTCTTTCCCTTCCTACCCTCTCTCCTTCCTTTTCTCTCTCTTCCATCTTCCTTTCCTTTCCCTTTCCTTTCTCCCTCCCTCCCTTCTCTACTTTCCTCCTTCCTCCTCTCCTTCCCCTTCCTTCTTCCCTTACCTCTCCTTTGTTCCTGCTCTTCCTCTTTCCTACCCCCTCTCCTTAGAATCAAGGAAGAATTTTAATGGAGCTTTGGAAGAAGATGGTTAGGATCCCACCAAGGAGCTAGTAAAATCAGAAAAAGTGATCTGGCTGGTGGAAAAGACTGAAATGTTTGGGAAGGAGAGAGCAGAAGTAAAGCTTAACTAAAATGTGGAAGGAAGGAAGGAAGGAAGGAAGGAAGGAAGGAAGGAAGGAAGGAAGGAAGTTTTCTCTTTCATTCTTCTTTTCTGGGTTATAAAAGCAAACCCTGAATTAAACTTCTGTTCAGCTTAAGGGAGTGAGTATAAAAAACACCCAAGAGGATAAAAAGGGGATGAAAAAGGGAACAAACAAAAAAACAGTGTACAAAAATATGCTTCTAAATGTACAATAATAATTTGTTCAGTTAGGATATGGTATGTAACAGAAATCAATTATTTACTTCAAAAGCACACTACAACAATTACAATAATTATAGTTTGGGAAACAACATGTGCATATCTAGCTTCTTCCTCCCCATGCCAAATTACTGTCAATTGTCCACCGTGGCGGGCTCAAATGAATGGGAACCAACTACTCATTCTAAAAAATATATTTTTGAAGAGTTTCAATGTTTTTTTTCTGCTATTAATCTATACAGAGCAAAGATGTGGCTGTTTCTTATAATGATATGCTTAATGCAGCAGGCTGAACATTCAGAAGGATCTGTAAGCCATTTGAATCCTCAAGAATTCATGACGATTGTAAGTTGCTTATCTGGATGCCTTTGAAAACAAAACATTGAATCCACACACTAAAATCATGCTTACAATTTCACTTATTTAGTTAGTTATATTTCATATTTCTAAACTGCCCGTCTCCCTCAAAGAGGTGCTCTGGGTAGTGTACAATATAATATAAGCGAGAAATAAAACCGTATAAAGATAACATTAGAAATTAAACATGAAATTAGGGTTAAACATTTCGGATTTATAGAATAATGACAATTAAACATCAAAAGGGGGGCAAAATCCTAAAATTACCATTTAGTGTTCAATTATTACAGGTGGGATGGAGACTTCAAAGGACTAGCCAGCCTCACAATTGCCGAGGTGGTGCAGTGGTTAGGGTGCAGTACTGCAGGCCACTTCAGCTGACTGCTATCTGCAGTTCAGCGGTTCAAATCTCACCGGCTCAAGGTTGACTCAGCCTTCCATCCTTCCGAGGTGGGTAAAATGAGGACCCGGATTGTTGTTGGGGGCAATATGCTGACTCTGTAAATCGCTTAGAGAGGGCTGAAAGCCCTATGAAGCGGTATATAAGTCTAACTGCTATTGCTATTGCTAATTGCAAGGGCTCCAGTGGTGGGTTCCGGATCCCGTTGCAACTGGGGCCCAGCGTCCTCCACGTGAACGGGCACAGTGCATGCACACACATGTGGCATGCATGCATGTGTTATTACCTTCCAGCAACACCTCCGTAAGCCTCCGCAACACTCCAGCTGCTTGGTGGAGCATTGCACAGGTGCTGTATGTGCCATGCACATGCGCAGAAGCGCCAAAGGCTTTAAAGGGCAGGTAAGGAGCGCAGGCAAGTGGGTGGGCCCTCTGGAGCACCGGAATGGAACGGTACTCAGTGCTCCGGGCAGGCTCCAGTACACCCGTACCGAGGCGTACTGCCTGCAGCCCACCACTGAAGAGCTCGGAGCCAATTTGTGATCCCTTTACCGAAGGCCAAAAAATTAGAGGTTTTCTTCAATTCTGCGACCAAGATGTTCCACAAAAAGGGATCAGCAGCAGAGAAGGCTAACCCTTTATTGAAAAGACCTATATGAAAGTGAAGGAAGAAATGCAAAATGAAGTTTAGGACTTTCTTATTTAAAAAGAAAAAAGAGGAAAAAGACCACTATTGACCTACCTGTTGCAACAAGGAAGGCTAGAATGGCATTTTAGTAAGAGTATTTTATACTTTTTCAGGGGGAGGCGTGTAAGGGAGAGGGGATGGTTCCATGTGAGCGGTGGGTGAGTGTGCACCCCTGTGCAGCCCCACTTTGCAAGTGGCAGGCACACACGCCTGCCACTCTCACAAATGGAGCTTCGTGCATGCACACATTTACTCACTGCTTGCACAAGTGGAGCGGCACCAAGTGCCCACACTCGCCTGCCACTTCCATGGCCCAGTTCCCAATGGGCCACAACCAGGTACTGGGCCGCAGCACTGGAGTTGGGGACCCCTGGCTGTAGATTTTCTAGGCATTCTGTAAAATGCCTAATTTCACAGATTGATGTTAACAGAGCAAAGCAGAGGTGAAGATTCTAATATCTGGAGCAAGACTGGTTTTGATACCCCCAATATTAATCATTTCTGCCCTTTCTATATTGTAATTTTTTCTAGAATTGTTCTCTCATTAAAGTTACAAATGAAGATGTTGGCTTTGTTTTGGCATTGAAAATTCTAATATAGGAACTAGGAATCTTTTGAGTTCTTGATCTAATGAGCAATAGTGACTATATAATTGATTTTGGCCAAAGAGAATATTTTATTTGCAGCCTCAAATTATTCAGTACTGGGGATATTCCAGTGAAGAATATGAAGTCCTGACTGATGATGGCTATTATCTTAAGTTAAACAGAATTATTTCCCGAAGACTTTTTCCTCATCTGACAGGTATATCTATAAAGTAGTATTTCAAAGGGAGCATTTATAAATGTAAAGTGATAAATGCAGTAGAAGTGATTAAAGCTAATACTTAGGATATTGCTTGCCACATAACACCCAGATTAACAGCAATTAAGAACAAACAATTAAGCGGAAACCAATACTCTTAATGAAGAAATTACCAAGGGGAAAAAATATTAGGGACAAACCCCACTTGCACTGATGATATTACCTAGTTGGGCAATAAAACATCTGCAAACAAACAACGAAACTCAGAAATCCACACTACTCAAATGCTTTTACAATTGTTGAGAAGTATTGTATAGGCTTCTCCAGAAATATGGGCCGTGTCATTAGATGGTTGGAAAATTACCGTAGGGAATTTTCAATTTAATCTGCACCTAGCACACGCCCAGTTAATCCTTATATCTGGATTAGAGCCACCATACGCAAATCACTCTGTATAGTTAGCAAAAATATAGACAGCTTGATGTTTGTTTATTTATTCAGAGTAGTCTTTGGTTATTCAAACTTTTAACATTTTTGTGTACATACCGGTAGTGGCAGAATGTAGGTCCTACTCCTGTATTTCTACAACTCCTTTGTTCTCAATAATTTGATGAACAAGGATGATATATACTGTATACAACACAGCTAATATGCAATTAGTAATAAACTGATGATTTCTTTCCCAGGGCCTAAGCCAGTTGTTTTATTAGTACATGGTTTGCTGTTTGAAGGGAGATGTTGGATTGCAAATCTTCCCAGCAACAGTCTGGGATTTTTTCTATCAGATGCCGGCTATGATGTCTGGATAATAAATATCAGAGGGACCACATGGTCTAGAAGCCACCAGAAATTTTCAATTGACCAAGAAGAATTCTGGGAATTCAGGTAAATTCAAGAAAGAATACACAGGGACAATGGATAGCAAATGTTAAGGAGATACACATATATCTATGTGAAAAATTTGACTAAATTATGGAATTATGAACAATATATACTGAAAGCATGGTATGAATGTGAGATTTTTGGCTAACACCAAAGTTTTCAATATTAGAATATTAGAAATTAAATATTAGAAAATATTAGAATTTAATTTTTCTTTTAACATTATATACATTCCAGTACTGGATTTTGTATGTAAATATAGATGTGTATCAGTGGTGGGTTTCAAAAAATGTTCGAACCTACTCTGTGGGTGTGGCCTCCTTTGTGGGAGTGGCTTGCCACCCATGTGACCAGATGGGAGTGGCTTGCCGCCCATGTGACCGGATATGAAGATGCCGACGACACTTGTCAGTACCACCTTAAATTACCTCACACACAGCGCTGGCATGCATAAGAATAGGATGTAAACTTGTTTTTTAAAAGGCATCTTTGGTTTGCATTAAAACAACTTCAACACACACAATATTCTGATTGCACCACAAACGCACTAGTCATCCTTACCTTTCACAGAGGCACTGAGTTTTATAAATATGAGAATGATAGTGTAGAATAATCATATCCAAGGACCAGTGGTGGGTTTCAAAAAATTGTTGGAAGCTCTTCTGTAGGTGTGGCCTGCTTTCCGGGTCCACGGGTGGAACCTCTTCCAACCGGTTCGGTAGATTTGACAAACCGGTTCTACCGAATAGGTGCGAACTGGTAGGAACCCACCTCTGATGTGTATGTAGATTTTAAGTGCAAATTGTCAAGAATTAAAGGAGTTTGCGTATATCATATGTTCAAGGGAGATATTATATAATCATTTTACAATACTCCCTGTAGGAAAGCACCACATCATGATTTGGAAAATATGCAATGCATAATAAACATGATAAGCTAAAAATAATATAGAAATATAGACGTTAAAAATGAAGGGAAAGGAAAAGAAATTCAAAAGCACTTATCTAACGTTCGTTAAGGTGCTTAGAAGAGCCCAATGAACTTCAGGAGACAAAAGCATTGCCATGACAGGAAAAGGATGCCTACAGCTAAGTTCAAAATAGCATTCTATAGTTCTGATCATATCCAGCAATATTCCACCTATCTATTTTGACAATCAAGCAGGTGAAAGCAATATCTGAATGTTTATGGAGCGGAGTGTTTATGGCATTATATCACTTAAATGTAATCCATCTTAATTGGCAGCCAGTTGAATGTTTCAACAAAGATGTATCATGTTACGACCAGGCTTCCCACATAAAAACCTGTTTGTCACATTTTTTCCTCCATCTCAAATGAAGAAAAAAAAAGATCTCCTAAGATTCCCACAATTTCAGCAGTTGGTAATTTTGCCACAACAGAGATTGTGTTGGCTCCCTCAAAAGGCAGGCCACCCTCTTGTGTTCAATCTGAAATAAATTCTAAATTGAACCTCTTGCTTCACTTATAGGTTGAGTTAGGACATGCTAGCTATGAAATCCCAGGCTGGTCCTAGATCAACAACAATAATATGCCAAGTTAAAGCCTTCAAGGCTACACTAATTCTGAATTTTATGTTTACTTTGGGATGACGATAAAGGACAGAGAAACTCTATCTTCCCCTGCATTCTACTTGCTGGCCTGATGCTACACCAAGAAACCAAATAGCAGAACTAGATGAAAATCAATCCAACTTATCATTCAACAAAGTTTCTTTCATTGTTAGCTCTACAAAACAAACAACGTGCACAGTCACCATGTGCTTTACTGTATAACTGTAACAGGAAACAGGAAACCTCTCAGAGGAATCTGCCAAGCTTTAATTGAACACATTGGACTGCTGTGGGGATGACCTCTCCATTCTGGTTGTATGACTCCTAGTTCCAAGACCCTTTGTAGGATTGACTGAGTGCTTGGCTTTTACTGACATCTCCACTTTCCATAGCGCCTTATGCTAGCCTTTCTCTTTCTCTGCCTTTAGGTAGGGAGAAATTGCAATTCTGTCCTAAGATCCAGAGAAGGTAGCATAGATGAGCAGGATCCTCACTGACTTTTGTTTATGTGTCTCTTTGTTAACAGTTTTCATGAAATGGCTATATATGATATCCCAGCAACTATAGCATTCATTCTGCAGAAAACAAAGCAAAATAGATTATATTACTTTGGCCACGGCCAGGGAGGAACACTAGGTAAGTTTAAAATGTATATATGTACTCTTGTATTCTTGCCACAATTTGATAAGAATATAAAAAAACAATGTTTTCTTGCATATTAGTCAGAAGATTGCTGTTTTGTTTTTACACCTATTATCCTATACACAGATTTCTATTGATCTTGTTTTGGAGGTTTCAGAAACTAGAATGTTAGGGGCCTACTTTGAAAATATTTTTTAACCCTTAAAAATGTTATTGGAGTTGAGAGCTATAGATTTGCTATCAGTTTGCCCAGGGCTGAAATACTCTGCTACCGGTTCACTTCGCAGGTGCTAAGAAGCTTTTTCTGAGTCTGCACAGGTAAAGAGAACAGCGAGGGGGGAACAGCTGTGATTTAGATTTGCTAGAAAGTAAGATTTCCGGGAGATTTTTTCATTACCGGTTCACCTGAACCGGTAGTAAAAAAATGCTAAAAAGTTTTTAAAAACATTTTGACAATCAGCTGTGCGACAATCAGCTGTGCCACACGATTTCTAGCTATTTAAACCATGCAGCACTGCTGATTGTCGCACAGCTGACCACCGGTTCACCTGAACCGGTAGCATTTTTTTTTTACTATCGGTTTGGGCGAACCGGTAGCATTTCACCCCCAAGTTTTCCCCAATTAGATATGTTTCTTAACTCAGCTTTTTAATTCAATTACTCAAGTTACAATTACTCAAATTACAAAATCAGAGCCAAGCTGCTTAGATTAACTGCTGTAACGTTCCCGTGGGTCGTCCATGAGGCCAATGTGGAGAAAAGCCAGGACACGATCTTTCTCAGGATGGAGCGACCCAGATTGGGGATCTGAGAGCCCCTTTTATTGAGATAGGACAAAGGCAGGAGGAGCAATAGCATGTGAGTAAAGACAGCCTGTAAAAGTACAATTTCTAATCTACTGCTCAGAGAAGTTCTTTCTATATATGGTCAAATCCTGGACGTCATTGGTAGGCACATCTCAGAATGTTATGTTATGAACTATGTATATTTTGTATTTGCAAAAGGTTAGATTCCTACAGGCAAATTTATTTCCTGGAACAATCAAAGTGGTCATATAGTCACATGGTCACATGTTCATTCCTAGTAGTTTTATGGGAAAGAAAGGCACTGTTTGAGTATCTAGCCTTAACTCATGCTACTTTTTTGAATAAAATAGACACTGCCAGCCCCTCATTGAGGTTGCATAACTCCTCCTGATCTTAAGCCTGAATTTTAGAGAAGCTTCCTTCCTTCACAGGAAACAAGAGACTCTCGAAAATGCACTACAGGATTCCGTCCAAAAGTTAAAACGAAACAGAAATAAAACTTGTAGTGGTATATAAAAAGCAATACAGATATTGCAGTCTAAAAGCTAAATTCTTCCTCTCTTTTGTAGGATTTATTGCCTTTTCACTCCTGCCCCGCCTAGCACAAAAAGTGAAACTCTTATTGTGTTTTACTCCTGCTTACACATTAAGGGGTATTACAGGACTTCCCAAAGCACTGGGAAAAATTCCTGCTGGTCTAAGAAAAGTAAGTATATTTCTCATTTTTATTAGCATATTAAACTCATTTTTTTTTTCATACAGAAGTTTTGAAAAAGCAGGCTCTCTGTCAGTTTTCTTGAAAAATGTATTAAAAGGATGATTTGTGCATTCGCTGAGATTTATTTGTTGATAATTTTAACATAACCTGGTTTTAGTAGAAAAAATAAATCAATTCTAACTAATTTTTAAATTACCTATAATGACTCTCTCATCACCAGAATATTGCTAAGGAGGTTAATTGTGTTAAACTTTCAGTTTTAGTTGATACTGCCTGGATACTTTAGAACAGACCTGGGAATTTTATGGGCTTTATATATCTGGTTCCACTACAAAACCGTGTTCGACTAAAGCGCGCTCGACGAAACCGCGTAGCTGACGTCATCACAGGGCGACAACAGCGCGAAGACAGAAGCACGCTGTAAACGCTAAACCTAAAATTAACCCCTAAACCTAAACCTACCCCCCCTAAACCTAAACCTAATCCTAAACCTAACCCTAAACCTAACCCTTAACCTAACCCTAAACCTAACCCTTAACCTAACACTAAACCTAACCCTAAACCTAATCCTAACCCTTAACCTAACCCTAAACCTAACCCTAACCCTTAACCTAACCCTAACCCTAACCCTAAACCTAACCCTTACCTTAACTTGAATCGGCTTGCTTTCAAAGCTATTTAAAGCGCCCTTCTTTCTCCGCGCTCGCTGTTGTCGCCCTGTTGATGACATCAGTGACGCGGTTTAATCGGGCGCGCTTTAGTCGAGCGCGGTTTTGTCGTGCCACGATATATCTGGCCCTTTGACTCTCTGTGTCTGGCCTGTGGAGGGCTATAAGATGTTGATGGTAACTCTCCACAACTGTTCTTCATATATTTTAGTCTCCAGTCCTTTAATCATCTTAGTTGCTCTTCTAGAGGCAGAATTCCAGATGTGGTCTTTTTATCTTGATCTTTTTAAATCTTTTTCAAAAATTCTGATATTTTAAAATCTTTCAGTACCATTCATGGTAGTATCCTACTGGGCCATTGGGGGGTGGGTGGACACTGAAGACACTTTTAGACTTAATGTTTGTATTTAATGTACAGGTAGTCCTTAATGTACTACTATAATGAAGCCCAGAATTTGCGCTGTAAGTCACAATGATGTACCTCGAGGCACTGGATTGGACCCAATTTTATTTCTTTTTTGTGGAGGTCGTTAAGAGAACACCAGGGGTGGGTTTCAACCGGTTCGCGGCGGTCCCCGCAAACCGGTTGGTCGGCGAACCTGGAAGTAAGTAACTTCCGGGAACGGCGAAGGGCGCACCCACCCGCCTGCGTTCCTTACCCGGTTTTGACGAGTTCTGCACTTCCACGCATGCGCAGGACGCATACAGCGCCTGCACGATCCTCCAGGAGCAGCTGGAGCATCGCACAGACGCTAGTACGCATGCGTGGGCTGCACGCGTGCACGAGGACGCCGCCAGCCCCATTCCAACTGAAAGGGTTGGAACGGGGCGAGAAACCCACCCCTGGAGAACACCATGGTTCTTAAGTGAATCCACATTTTCCTATGGGTGTTTTTTTGCTGGAAACCAGCCCCAAAGGCCAGAAACAGGCAAAAAACATTGTAAATCATGGTCAGGTTGGTGAGCTGGTTTCTAAGTGCCCAAAATGTGGTCTTGTGAATGTGTGTGCAGCCATCAGAACTGGATCATAAGTAGTTTTTGGAAGGTCTGTCATAAGTTTGAATGGTTGCTATGAGACTGGTCATTAAGCAAGGACTACCAGCAGGCAAAGGAAGATACTCTTAATATTTATGCATTTTTTATTTTACAGCTAATATGGGGCAAGAAGGAATATTACATTTTAAGTAACAGATTAAAAACCTTCCTGGCCTATGGATGTAGCCATGCCATGCTTGATAAGCTTTGCCTTCAAGGCATTTTCTATATGGGAGGACATAATAAAAAAAACCTAAATACGGTAAGTACAGTTAGCTCTACTTTTATTGTAATTTCTGTAGAGGAGGTGGGAAGATGAAGGAAAATAACACCTTAAATCATCCAAACAACAACAATGTAGTATCTCATACTTGTTTTTCTTTCGTTGCACACAACAAAAGAACGGTTGAAGTTGCGACATGTGGAGGTGGCGATCAGCGGCGATGTGCTGTGGCGATGTGCTGTGGCGATCCCCGCAGCCTAGAACAGCTGATTGGCAGTATTCCAACTGCCAATCAGCTACTCATGCTAAATCAGACTGCGATAATGTGCTGAAGCTGACCAGGCTTTTCGTTGTTTGTTGCAACAGTCCATTCAGTACAGGGAGGGAACGAATTTCTTGTTAATCTACCCTCAGGTTGTGCTTATATAATGGTATCCTCATTATCAGTGTGAGAATTCTATGTTACAAATGATTAGTAGCTTTATTCATCATATATGTCACATATAGTATTCCTTTCTAAATGTAATAATACTGGTAAGATAAATCAGTCTGGCCATAGTTTGGTCTGTAGGAAGAGCCAAGGTGGCGCAGTGGTTAAATGCAGCACTGCAGGCTTCTGCTAGATCAGCAGGTCAGCGGTTCAAATCTCACCGGCTCAGGGTTGACTCAGCCTTCCATCCTTCCGAGGTGGGTAAAATGAGGACCCAGATTGTTGTTGGGGGCGATATGCTGACTCTCTGTAAACCGCTTAGAGAGGCCTGAAAGGCCTATGAAGCGGTATATAAGTCTACTGCTATTGCTATTAGGGCAACTGAACCTAGTTTTACTCTAAGTGTGTTCACGCTATCTTTGCAAACTACCAGAGGCTGCTGTTGCTCACATCAACTAGGAGGTATGAACAACATATGGATAGATATTAACATGTAAATTCCTCTTGTTTTCCAGAGTCGAGCAGATGTTTATGTTGGGATATTTCCTGATTTCACATCTGTTAAAACATTATCTCATTGGGGGCAGGTAACATGTAATTTACATTTTCACTGCAAGACAAAATCAATGTTGTATTTGACAATGCTTCCTTCAGTATGCAAGACCTTATTTTTATATATTTATATTATTAACACTGTCTATAAAATATTTTTAAAAATAATTATAAAGTATATTGTATATATTTCTTGCAATATTTCCCTCCTTTCTGCATTTTTAAGAACTAATCCCCAAGTTTCAAATCTTGGAATTTATATATGAGTGTAATTTACATTTTCACTGCAAGACAAAATCAGTGTTGAATTTGACAATGCTTTCTTCAGTATGCAAGACTTATTTTTATATATTTATATTATTAACACTGTCTATAAAATATTTTTAAAAATAATTATAAAGTACATTTTATATATTTCTTGAAATATTTCCCTCCTTTCTGCATTTTTAAGAACTAATCCCCAAGTTTCAAATCTTGGAATTTATATATGAGTGTAATTTACATTTTCCCTGCAAGACAAAATCAGTGTTGTATTTGACAATGCTTTCTTCAGTATGCAAGAACTTATTTTTATATATTTATATTATTAACACTGTCTATAAATTATTTTTAAAAATAATTATAAAGTATATTTTATATATTTCTTGAAGTATTTCCCTCCTTTCTGCATTTTTAAGAACTAATCCCCAAGTTTCAAATCTTGGAATTTATATATGAGTGGGCTACAATGAATTGAGTGCCAACTGCTCACATAGAATATATAGGATGATTCTGCAAATGTTTCTAAAATTCTGAATTTCATCAGTATCTGAACAGGAACTGTCAGAAATGTTATATGAATAGATTCTGAGTTGATAAATTCATATTCAGAAATTTGTGTTAAGTGAGGTAGTGCTAAGTATCAATCCGTTCCCAATATTATTACATCTTGTTGAATGAAAATATTTCTTACATACTAATTAAACTCTTTGCACAATCAATAATCCGTATCAGGAACAACATGAAATTTAAATTCATGTAATTATAGTTGTTACCATCCTGACCTATATGGCAGTGTTTTGTTCAGTCTTGTTTACTTTATAGAGCTGATACTCAGGTCTGGAGAAAGGAATAAGAGAATATTCTTAAAGAGTGAGACACGTTGCTGCAGATTTTCAAGCCTTCTGCTGGTGAAAGTTGGGAAAAGAAAAGTTAATTTTAACTAAAATCTATCTTATGGAAGATTTCTCTCTATTTAAACTATGTGTTTCATATACAATTAGGACCATTTTTAATTCTACACCGCCCAGAGTTATTTTGTGATTGAGGTAGGCAGCAGGGATGGGTTTCTTGCCCCGTTCCAACCGGTTCGGTGGCGTCCTCGTGCACGCGCGCAGTGCACGCATGCGTACTAGCGTCTGTGCGATGCTCCAGCTGCTCCTGGAGGATCGCGCAGGCGCTGTATGCGTCCTGCGCATGCGTGGAAGTGCAGAACTCGTCAAAACCGGGTAAGAAACGCGGGCGGGCGGGTGGACTCTTCGGCGTTCCCGGAAGTTACTTACTTCCGGGTTCGCCGACCAACCGGTTCGCGGGGACCGCCGCGAACCGCCTGAAACCCACCCCAGGTAGGCAATCTATAAATTTGATAAAGAAATAAAGCCATAAATGGTTTTTGAACTGAGATCATTGTTTCCTACATTTGGGGAAATCATTCACAAATGTTGCAATAGGAAAACGCACAATAATTTTGATTAAAGTTTTTACTTTTTATAACAAACTGCCACCCCCAAGATAGATCAGATTAGGAAATCAATGTCATGCAGACCAATATTACTTATGTTATATAATAACAGAATCTTGCAAGTTTGAATGTGCTTCCTCCTCTCTCCTTTTATCTTTGTTAGAATTGTTAGAATTAGGAACAGTCTTGTGTGAGTTTATAATTTTGCCATTTTTGATAGCATCTGTTTCTTCTGTCCCCCAAGATCATTCCTTCTGACAGACACACACAAAGTGGGTCTTTGATAGCACCTTCTCCCATGGATTTTAAATGTTAAATGTTGAGCTCCTGTATGACATTGGGGTGGTTTGTTTTATAAGTTGCTTTTGTACACACACACAGTAATGCAAGTGCATATGCATACTATATATAAATAGATGTATCATTTGTTTATTTTAAAAATGTTCTTTCTGTGCAATTTACTAACCTATTTTATTAGTTTATTACTCTTACTCTTCTAAATAAATTTCAACAGCTATATGCATTTTGAGGGACAAATATGACTCTAAGTTTGTGCCTCAGCATGCATATTTTTCCAATAAAATAGACCAAGAGAAGACCATTTTGTTAGAATTTATTCAGAATGTTCGGATTAAAAAGGATTCCTCTCAAAGAGGGAACCCAACTATTCAGTTTACATTGTTTTATAGTTAACAAATCAAAGGGAAATACAAAGGAAAGGCTGATTTGACAGGGCAAAAGTAGCCATTCCCTTGCATAGAAAATCAATTAATTTAACATGTGATGTGTGTGTCCATTTCAATCAGCTCTGGCATAAGTAGGGCGCAAAATTTAGCATGTTTGGAGTTCTCAGACAAACCATTCCCAATTAACATAACCCCCCCTCTCCCTTCCTGTCCCCCTCTCCCACACACACATCAGAAAACATTCTGACCTGGATAACAAATACAGTTTTTTTAAAAGATTGACATTTAGGCATGTTAGAAATTATCAAGTTGATACTACAAAGTCCATGTTGTGTGGCCTTCCATAAAGGTCATATTTTTAATGAACAAATGATTCTTAGTAACAAGGAATTTATGTTGAAAGTCAATAGCATTGATCTCAACAGAACATTGGAAATGAGAATCAGAATATTTAAATACATATTGGCGATTGTATGACTTCTACTGAACCAGCTTTCATTTCTTTTAGGTTATTTATTCCAAGGAATTTAAACATTTTGATCATGGCAAAAAGAACAAAGCCATATATAACAGAGTAAGGATGCTGTAAATAGTCCCCCTTGAAAAATGCAAATTATTGACTTTTTAAATTATGTCCTGCATCTTTTCCCCCTGGGTTTTGCCTTTCTAGAAATAAACATAATCTTTGCTCAATATTGCTTTTATTAAGTATTTTATCTCATCCACATTACTCATACATATAATTTATATGATTATCAGTATTAACCATAGAGTATTCATTGTGTATAATTTATTTTCTAAGAGAGAATTACTCAAGTTGATAATACTTTAGCTTTGGTCAGAAATCTCTTAACACAGTGAGACCCACCCACCAAACTTAATCTTGTTGCTTTGCTTGTATATGCACTGAGTTTTCTGCCTCCATTTATAGATCAGGTCTTTCAGAAGAGATGTAGAGAGAGCATCCAGTCTTGTAGGTGTCTTCATACCTTGCCAGTGTTTTTGACAAACCTGCTTTCCAGCTATATTTAAATACAGTTCCAAGAAGGTTGCTAGACCTTATGGAAATTGACCAACTGGCAACAGCACATTATTCTTAAACGCCAGAAGGACAGCCTTCCTGATATCCTGAAGCAGTTCTGCTAAGTTGGGTTTCATCACCTAGAAAAGGCAACTGGCTTCACCTAATTAGCTGGATCCAGACTCAGACAAAGGGAAGTATGCAGATACCCACCCTTTGAACTGATCTGAGTCCTCAGCTGCGGGAGAATCATAATTTCAGGACTACAGGAAGCAGACTTCCTGATAAGAGCCGAGGTGGCGCAGTGGTTAGGGTGCAGTACTGCAGGCCATTTCAGCTGACTGTTATCTGCAGTTCAGCGGTTCAAATCTCACCGGCTCAAAGGTTGACTCAGCCTTCCATCCTTCCGAGGTGGGTAAAATGAGGACCCGGATTGTTGTTGGGGGCAATATGCTGACTCTGTAAACCGCTTAGAGAGGGCTGAAAGCCCTATGAAGCGGTATATAAGTCTAACTGCTATTGCTATAGACTAAGTAAATTCAGCCAAAGAGCACTTACAAAGCCATTGTTGATAAGATTCCTCTAACTTCCTTCCCTTCCAACTGCTAGAAACCTTCCCCCCCATCCCCCTTAAAGTGGTATCTATGCAAAATGTGCTTCCTCCTTGTGTGGAACGAGCAAGTGCTTGCCTCTTATAAATGCAGCCATTTGCTATGGCAAGAAACCACCATAATTCTAATTTCTTTTGAACCGTCAATATGCCTCTTCCTTTTTTCTGCCCTGCATGTAGCAGATTGCAGAATCAAATGGTGCAGCTCATGGAGCATGAGTGACAGTATATAATGTCTCCTGATCCAGGAATTGCAATTGTCACCCATGACCATGGCAGTAGATGAAAGTTATGAACCAGTTCTGCCAAAGGATATGCTGTTCAGAATGAAAGGTGGCACATCTTTAGAGATGGCGCAGTGGTTAAATGCAGCACTGCAGGCTACTGCTAGATCAGCAGGTCAGTGGTTCAAATCTCACCGGCTCAGGGTTGACTCAGCCTTCCATCCTTCCGAGGTGGGTAAAATGAGGACCCAGATTGTTGGGGGCAATATGCTGACTCTCTGTAAACCACTTAGAGAGGCCTGAAAGTCCTATGAAGCGGTATATAAGTCTACTGCTATTGCTATTGCTATTGCTATATTACCTAAAATCCAATATTAATTGCAGTTTGGCTTTTCAAAAAAAGTTTGGAACACATAAGCATGCATAATAGTCTATTACAGTGATGGCAAACCTTTTTGGCACTGAGTTCTGAAACTGGAACGTCCATGTGTCTCTTAGATAAAATCCCACGTAGAACTGGTACTGCAGCAAAGTACTCCTGAGCCCCGTTTCCAGCTGCGACGGCCTCCTGCAACCTTCTGTCAGCAAAAGCAGAGCTCAGAAGGCCTGCCCTCAGCCCTTGCAAGCTCCATTTTTGCTGGCAGAGGGACCATAGGCTGGTCCTTCACTGTTTCCAGGGCAGCCTGTCAAAGTTCTGACAAACGCCCTAATTAATTCATGAGTCTTTACCAAGTTTCAAAAGGAATCCAATCATTTATTTGGAGCAGCATATTGACATCACTCCCACCCGGTCACATGGCCGGCAAGCCACTCCCACCCAGTCACATGGCCAGCAAGCCACTCCCACAAAGGAGGCCACACCCACAGAGTAGGTTCCAAAAAAATTTGAAACCCACCACTGGGTATAGCAATAGCAATAGCAGTTAGACTTATATACCGCTTCCTAGGGCTTTCAGCCCTCTCTAAGCGGTTTACAGAGTCAGCATATCGCCCCCACAATCTGGGTCCTCATTTTACCCACCTCGGAAGGATGGAAGGCTGAGTCAACCTTGAGCCGGTGAGATTTGAACAGCCGAACTGCAGAACTGCAGTCAGCTGAAGTAGCCTGCAGTGCTGCATTTAACCACTGCGCCACCTCAGCTAGGGTTTCCTGTCTAAGCAGGGGATTGGACTAGAAGACCTCCAAGGTCCCTTCCTATCCTATCCTTACCACGAGTTCCTGAAAAGAAGGCGGGATATAAATCGAACAAGCATCCACATAAATTTATAATACAGGATTCTTGCTTAGAAGGCAGTTTTGCTTACAAACCTTTGGTGCTGGGGATAAGGTGAAAATATTAGTTTCTAGGGCCTGACATTTCTGAAATAGGAAATACCTAAGCATGCAATTGATCCATAACAAGCCATTGCTCTTTTTTCTCTTCTTTTCATCAACAGACAACACCTCTGTTCTATAAAATTGAAGATGTTACAATACCAGTAGCTGTGTGGAGTGGAGGAAAGGATATTGTTGCAACACAAAGAGACGTTGAATTACTGATTTCTCGAATCACTTACTTGGTTTTCTATAAGAATATTCCTGACTGGCAACACATGGATCCTATCTTGGGCCTAGATATCCCACAACAGCTATATAGAGATATACGTAAGCTAATGCAGAAGTATTAGGCTTAATTTTAGAGGTGGAACGTAAAAGAAGAAGCAAGATCTTAAAGCATTCATTTGTTTTTGCCACGAATTCTTCATACCTGATGTTTCAATTGTATTGAAAAATATGTTAGAAATTAACTTTTAAAGTTAATTAAGCTATGTTACGCATGTACTCAAAGTTATATGCATGCAAACATGGACATTTCCTAGTCTAAATAACATGAAGTTACAGGATACTTTAGGTTGGCCAGAAAGATTAATTTGGAAAAAGTCGTTTAAACTGTATGAAAGCAAATGGTTCAATTCAGCAGTTAGCTGGTATTTATTAACATTCTATGAGCATTTTACTTGTTGAATTTTACTTGTATTTGTGATATTAAGTTCTTGTTTCATTTACATTTTGTAAGAAATTCATGTTCATTTTCAAATTCAGATCATTCAGAGTTGATTCCAGTTTTAAAACATGGGGTTTTTTCCCCGTTTTTGGGGTCTTATGAAACGTTTTTGAAGAACAATGGCCTTTCATAAATATTGCTACTTCATTTCAGGCTACTATGTCACTTGTAAGTTTCTGTTATTGTTCATGGTTTTTTTTTGCTATTAAATAATACCTTTCCATGGATCAATGAAAAGATCAATTCAATATTCCCTGGAAAACCCCTTAGAAACCAAATATATCTCGTTCCTCCCCATCAGCTCCTAAGGCCATCTGTTCCCAAGAGTGGGCAAACTGATTATACAAATTCTTCAGAGTGAGTATCTTTTTCCTCATTTGCGTACTGTGGACAGACCATTAAGCAGCTTCAAGCATTATATGTGTCAGCACTCCTCCATTGAATAGTTAGGAAAGAAAACCACGAGACTCCATTGATAGAAATCAAGTGTACTTTTACTAATTATAAATGATCAGAAGCGTAGCAAAGCGAAGACTGATTATTTAGGCACGAAAGCAAATGATATATAGAATAAGCCATTCCCCACCCCCCTGGCATCCCAGTTACAGTCCAATCATAATTCTCCCAAGTGTCAGGTGCGAGATAACTTCGAAAGGCATCACCAAGATGGAATGTCGGTGCCGTTGGCCTTGGCGGGAAACCTCCTCCGCATGCGTAGTAAGACAGGCAGCAGAAACTCCAGAATCTTCCTCCAGCACCAGGGGTGGGTTTCGACCGGTTCGCACCGGTCCCTGCGATCCGGTTGGTCGCCGAACCCGGAAGTAAGTAACTTCCGGGAACGGCGAAGCCCCCCCCGCGCCCGCCCGCGCCCGCACACCCGCTCCATACCCTGTTTTTACGAATTCTGCGCTTCTACCCATGCGCAGAATGCATACAGTGTCTGCGCGATCCTCCAGGAGCAGCTGGAGCATCGCGCAGACGCTAGTACGCATGCGCACGCTGCGCGCATGCATGCACGTGCCGCGTGTGTGCACGAGGACGCCGCGTGCATGCGCGAGGACGCCGCCGGCCTCGTTCCAACCGAACCGGTTGGAACGGGGCGAGAAACCCACCCCTGTCCAGCACTATTAGTAGTCCCCTCGCAAATACCATGCGCCCCCTCCCCGTTTCAATGGCAGCCGAAGCAGCAGCAAAGCAGAGGCTGACAATATGTTTGATTGAATGCTTTTAACATATAAAGCTGACATCTTCGTTGAACTGGTGCTTGAAAGTATGTCCCTTTTTCTGATTGGTTTTTTGGGGAAGCCAGTTTTATGATATACATACAATAGAAGTAACATTTCTTCCTTTCACTGATCTCTTTTATTTCAATCCTTCCAGTATTAGCGTGTTTTGTTTTTTCCACATATGTGCAGGTGGGGGTGATTTTCTGAGTTTGCAGGTTGGTTTCCAAGCATTGTGTTACCTGGCTAGGTAATATAGTCAGCAGAGTTTAAGGGATGTCAGTGTTCTTCTGTTTTTATAAGGGCTTTGTGTGGTCATAGGTCTTGTGATGGTAAAGTCATGTCAGGTGAGCATCCCATAGAGCGTCCCATTGTGATGGGTCAGGTGTGAGTCACCAGTGGAAGTCTTGTGATGAGAAGTTTCATCAGGTGAGGCAGAGATGCTACAGATTTGACAACAAACCTGCTCACTCAAGTTCTAACCTTTTGCTGGTGTCAATGCCCAATGCAAATACCAACCCAGCTGAAGTAATTCCTGCATGTGCCGGAACACTCAGTTGTTCTTGCTAGTACATCTAGAACTTGATCTGCCAATCCTTCTGGAAATTAGTCAATAAGTGTTTTTTTCAATCCAGGCCAGAGTTTGAGAGATTAATGGGAAAGCATTTATATATTCAGTTACTGAAGACACCCTTATTTCAGTTTTCGAATATAGCTATTTGCTGACTAAATTATCACAGGGTCAAAATGCATGACATAGATCTGTCAACTAAATTTAGCAAAATTGTCCAGCAAGTGACTGTTAACAATGGCATGGCCCATCTGGCAGCATTCCCAGGTCAAAGGCACATTATTGTGTCATCTGTAAAGCTATGGACTCAACAATAAACCAATCCATCACCCTCCACATAGAGACAAATAACTTGATATCTAACACGCTGTTTGGTTTTAGAAAAATATTTGCTCTGTAATCTCCAACTCCTACACTGTAGAAACATTTGGAGCACACATCTTAACCAGCGTAAAGCAATAGATGCAATGTACATAGACTTCTGTGAAGCCTTTGATTCAGTGGTACA
Source organism: Thamnophis sirtalis (assembly GCF_051295495.1). Taxonomy (NCBI): domain Eukaryota; kingdom Metazoa; phylum Chordata; class Lepidosauria; order Squamata; family Natricidae; genus Thamnophis; species Thamnophis sirtalis. The sequence goes on along the minus strand of NW_028261395.1, from coordinate 4,847,696 downwards.
CAACAAACTACTGTTGAAACTAAGTTCTTACACCATCTCTGGATCCCTGCACTAGTGGATAGCCGCATTCCTGTCCAACAGGCAACAAATAGTCAAAATAGGGAGGGCTCTATCAAATCTGGCACCAGTTAACAGCGGTGTCCCCCAAGGGACTGTTTTAGGACCCACACTCTTTCTGCTTTACATCAATGACCTATGCGATCATATTAAAAGCAGCTGTATCCTCTTCGCTGGTGACATAAAATTATTTAACACCACTGACAATGCTTCTGCCCTACATAGTGACCTTGACTATGTGTCAGAATCGTCTCGCATTTGGCAACTCCAAATCTCAACTGAGTACTTGAGAGACCGCCTTCTGCTGATTACCTCCCTCTGACCGATAAGATCGCACAGACTGGGCCTCCTCCGAATCCCATCCGCCAGTCAATGTCGACTGGCGACTACACGGAGGAGAGCCTTTTCTGTTGCAGCTCCGACCCTGTGGAACGATCTCCCCGTCGAGATACGCACCCTCACCACCCTCCAGGCCTTCCGCGCAGCCCTCAAGACCTGGCTATCCCAACAGGCCTGGGGATAAGCCTCTAATTTGCCCCACCCGAGTGTTGAATGTTGAATGCAAGTTGTGTTTTTATTATTTTATTTTGCTCACATATTGTTTATTTTGAATTGCACCCCCTCCCTAATGATTGTAAGCCTCCCTGAGTCCCCTCAGGGAAAAGGGCGGCCTATAAATCCTAATTAAAAAAAACTAATAAATGCTCTCTCCTGCACATTGGCAAATAATAATAATAATCAGAACACCAAATACAAGTTGGGTGGAAACGATCTCATAGATAACCCTCACTTTGTCAAGGACCTAGGAATACTCATCTCAAATGATCTAAGCCCCGGGGCTCACTATAACAGCATTGCCAAAAAGGCATTAAGAGTTGTTAACCTAATTTTGCGAAGCTTCACCTCCGGTGACATTGTACTGCTAACTGGGGCATACAAAACCTTTGCCAGGCCAATTCTTGAATACAGCTCATCCGCCTGGAACCCACACTGTATTATTGGACATTAACACAATTGAGCGGGTCCAGAGGTATTTCACAAGGAGAGTCCTCCACTCCTCTACTCCCTTATGCCACCAGGCTCGAAATTCTGGGTTTGGACAATCTTGAACTGCACCACCTGCGGTCCGATCTAAGCATAGTACATAAAATTGTCTGCTACAACGTCTTACCTGTCTGGGACTTCTTCAGCTTCAACTACAATAATACATGGGCAAACGATCCATACAAGCTAAAGGTAAACTCGATTGCAGAAAATACAACTTCAGCAACAGAGTGGTCAATACCAGAAATGCTCCACCTGACTCCTTTGTTACCGTGACTCGACAAATGCGCGAATGACAAAAGCGCGCCGACAAAACCGCGGCGCTAAAACTGCGATGTCAAAAGCACGCCGACAATAGCGCGCCAACAGAAGCGCGATTTAAGTTAAGGTAAGGTTTAGGGTTAGGTTTAGGGTTAGGCTTAGGGTTAGGTTTAGGGTTAGGTTTAGAGTTATTTTTAGGGTTAGGTTGCAGCACGCTTCTGTCGGTGCACTGTTGTCGGCGCGCTTCAGCGCTTATTCGTCGGCGCGGTTTTGTCGGCGCGGTTTTGTCACCGCGGTTTAGTCAGGCGCGCTTTTGTCATTCGCGCATTTGTGGTGGAACCCTTTGTTACAGCCTCAAAGTCTCCCAGCTTCAACCTTAAGCTGTCTACCATGGACCTTACCCCATTTCTAAGAGGTCCGTAAAGGGGGTGTGCATAAGTGCACAAGAGTGCCTACCATCCCTGTCTTACTGCCCCCATTTATTTGTATTCATTTCCTTTGTTCATGTCCATGTTCATACTTATACCTGCTATCTTGTACATGTTTGACAAATAAATAAAGTAATAAAATAAATAAATAGTCCAGACCCCTGTTCAAGCAGGAGATCCTACACCATTTCAGAGAAGTGACTATCTGGTCTCTTCTTACAAAACCTCCAGTGATAAAGCACCAACAAGGCCTGAAGACAAGCTGTTCCACATCAAGCTTGCATTTCAGTTCTGCCTCTCGATCCTGCTCTTTAAACAATGTCTGGTGGAATACATTGTCGACAAAGATCGAATTGAAAGAGCAACTAAGAAATCAATGTCTCTCTGTGTGCTAGGGAAGCTGCAATACAGATAATCAGGATCATTGCTGGGCGTATACAGACCTTTTTGATTATGCACCTTGTAATTATAATCTATGTATTTTGCACATAGATATTCAAATTATATTCCATTGCAAGCTTTGTGTAGGATCTATTCAGTATCAAGTTCTTCCAGACAGCACAACTAGGTAAGTTAAAGTATATTCTCTAATTTTTGTCCTAAATTTGTATGGAAGATATTTTTCTCTTGCAATACTGTTTTAGATGCTTATTAGTCTTTTTTTTTTTTAAATCTTATTATTTCCTTGAAGTATAATCCTTCAGTTGAGAGAACATTATAGATAAAAATATTGTTTGGATAACTAAAGACCAGGAAACACTCCCATGTCTTCTTAAAAATATTGTGAATACCATTGATCAAAATGATTACATTCATATCTAAACAAGCTGTCACAACTAAACAATAATATTTTCTAGTTCCTGCTTGAAATTCTTTCTCTTTAATACATTATATAAATATGGGAAAAGAAAGATAGGGTGCATTTGCGGTGACTTTCCCAGAATGTTTTAATTATTCTAGAAACACATTTCCAAGTCCTCCAGGCCAATTTCAAAATTAACATATGAGTATTAAATTGTGATCACTTACCATTCTTTTTTTTTTTAAAAAAAATTCTACACATAGCGCTAAGGCTTCAATATCACTTACATAATGGTAGAAATTCACCAAAAGAAGGAGCAAAATACCAAGCTTAAATTGCCAGATTGTTAGATACCCGTTTTACAAGGAAAGGAACAACAGAAAGAAAAATTATAATCTTACCAACCTTGATGTGTAGAGGTAGGAAATCTGACAGATTTGACTCATTAACAAGAGGAAGGGAAGTGGAATGTGCTGCAGATAATAGGAAAAAAAAAACATTTCTCTATTGTAAAGCAAAAGCAGCACGGAAGATTCCATTTTTCAACCAAGAATGAAATGTTGAGATACAGTATCTAGCCTGCTTGTGGACAATGAAATGTTGTCAGGGGGGGCCTTTGCCCAGGTTCGTCTGGTGCACCAATTGCGGCCCTATTTGGATTGGGAGGCACTTCAAACGGTTACTCACGCCCTTGTCACCTCGGCTGGATTATTGCAATGCGCTCTACATGAGGCTACCCTTGAAAAGCGTTCAGAGACTGCAGTTAGTCCAGAATGCGGCCGTGCGAGCGATATTGGGTGCACCAAGGTACACCCACGTTATACCTGTCCTCCGCGAGCTTCACTGGCTACCAATTGGTCTCCGGACGCAATTCAAGGTGTTGGTTATTACCTTTAAAGCCCTACATGGCTTAGGGCCAGCGTACCTTCAAGACCGCCTACTGCCACATACCTCCCAGCGGCCAGTAAGATCCCACAGATTGGGCCTCCTTCTGATGCCGTCAGCCAGACAGTGTCGGCTGGCGGGCCCCCGGAGGAGAGCCTTCTCTGTGGCTGCTCCGAATCTTTGGAATCAGCTACCCCCAGAGATCTGTACCATACCCACTCTCATGGCCTTCAGGAAAGCTGTAAAAACTTGGCTGTTCCGGCAGGCCTGGGGCTGTTGACCTCACTGTTGAGGTCCAGCCCCGATTAGAATGAATGCATGAGGTGTTGCTATTTTAAACCGTTTTCTTTCGTTATGTGTTCGTTATGTGTCTTTTTCCCCCCTCTTTTTTGTAAGCCGCCCGGAGTCCTTCGGGATTGGGCGGCATATAAATTTTATAGATAAAATAAAATAAATAGTTTCTCCCCTAAACCAAGGGGAGCCAAGGTGGCGCAGTGGTTAAATGCAACACTGCAGGCTACTGCTAGATCAGCAGTTCAGCGGTTCAAATCTCACCGGCTCAGGGTTGACTCAGCCTTCCATCCTTCCGAGGTGGGTAAAATGAGGATCCAGATTGTTGGGGGCAATCTGACTAAACATTGGCTGGCAAGGGAGGAAATTCCCATTGTTTTAGGACTTTTCCCATAATAGGAAATTGTTGTTTATTTTATTTGTTTATTTAAAACAGTTATATATCCCCCAAAATTCTGGGTGCATCTTAATTGGGTGACAAGCCCTAAGGATGCATAAATAGCAATAGCAATAGCAGTTAGACTTATATACCGCTTCATAGGGCTTTCAGCCTTCTCTAAGCGGTTTACAGAGTCAGCATATTGCCCACAACAACAATCCGGGTCCTCATTTTACCCACCTCGGAAGGATGGAAGGCTGAGTCAACCCTGAGCCGGTGAGATTTGAACAGCCGAACTGCAGAACTTCAGTCAGCTGAAGTAGCCTGCAGTGCTGCATTTAACCACTGCGCCACCTCGGCTCTTTTAAATGTTCTGTAGGTATTAGCAGTATTGTTTTCATTAGGTGTTCATTGAACAGTAGCACAATCCTAAAATAAGGATGCTTGTTCTTGGATTGGTGAGGCATTACGCCACATATTACTTTATTATTTCTTCTGAATTCAGATCCTTAAAGTATACCCAGTAAATATACTGGATATATTTACAGCTATGGTGTGCATAACTGTAAATATACTCAGTTAGACAGTATAAGTAATTATTCTTAATTATGTGTCAGAAAAAGAATACGTCAGATTCATCAGCTTTGATATGAATAATACATCAGTTGCAGATATTGGAAGAAAAACAAAAATATTTCTACAAAGTCTTGGAAAGTAATCACCTTCCCCCCTCCCTCCCTTACTTCCCCACTCCCCCACTCTTGTTTTATGCCACTTTTTTATATATACCTGAAGGTAGCAAATATACCTAATACTCCTTCCTCCTCTTATTTTCCACACAACAACAACCTATCAGATGAGTTATAGGCTGAGAGAAAGTCATTCAGCTGGTTTCTAGGTCACCACTTTAACCACTACAGCTAACTGATTCTTTTGTAAGATACATAACTAATAATTCTTTGCCTCTGATCTATTGCTTTGGAAACCATTTAATCCAAGCTAAATGGCATGTTATAGTCACCCCACCCAGGGCCGGATTTAGATGAAAAGAGGCCCTAGGCTATTCCACTTAGGAGGCCCTTTCACCTCCCTTTTTAAGTTTGTAAATTACATGAGAGACAATAAAATACATCATTACTGTGATATATATCAATATATATATCAATATATATATAGCTGGCCTCCCGACGGAGGGCGGCTCTGCTCTGCGGCAAAGGCAGCGAGGCCAGCCGCCTCCCCTGCTGCGCTCAGCTGCCCGGCTCGGCCCCCTCGCCCTCACCTGCCTGGCCGCTGGTGGGCTCCGCGTCGACGGGGCGGCTACTGGGAGCGGCCGCACCTCTCACCCGACCGCCGGTGCCTGGAACGTGGGCGGGCTCCCCAACTGCCGCGGCGCTGGGACGATCTTAACCAATACATTTTTATGTCTGTTTATTAGTCATATGCGTAGAATTTCTCCTTATTTTCGGTTCAGTGTTTTAGTGTTCACTGTTTTTAGAATAGTGTAATTTTAATTTTGCTAACAATTTGAATGTAGGCCCCTCTTGATCTTGAGGCCCTAGGCTGAAGCCTAGTTAGCCTATAAGAAAATCCGGCACTGACCCCACCATATTAATTTTATATTTTATTTCCCATAATAAATCTACAACATTTATTTTTTATGAAACTTAGATATATCCATAAGATGAAACGATCTTCCCTTTTCCAGCGTATTGTGACCAACGCACAATTTAAACAAAGATTCAAGGAATCATCAAAGCCAACTCCTCCATTTTTAATATCTGGCCAAACTTTTGTATAGTGCAGTTAGAGAATTCATTTATGCTAGAATGAAATCATTGATTAGTCTTGTGCCTACATCAGGGGTGGGTTCCGGCCAGTTCTAACCAGTTCTAAAGAAGAGGATCAACAAATCTACCATGCCGTTTAGAACCAGTTCTAAATGGCCCCGCCCACTGCTCACTGATTGGCCGGCTCACAATTGCCCCAACCGCCTCTAAAAGCCCTATCTAAACCCACTTATTTTTTTCCTTCTTGGTTGCTAAGCAAGAGTGTCGTTAAGTGAGTTGGCCATATCCCACCAGGTCACATGACTGCCAAGCCACTCCCACCCAGTCATATGACTGCCAAGCCACTCCCACAAAACAGGCCACACCTACAGAAGAGGTTCTAAAAATTTTTGAAACCTGCTATTGGCCTACATACATAACATTGGGAGCAATATAAGTCAAGCTGAATCAATTTGTATTTTTATTGTGTCTTTAGTTTCATAGATGTCCTTCTCTGTGCCTCTTCTGTAACATCCTTAAAAATGGAGGTTTATTATTGCCTATTTTGGGCTGTTAATAACTTCTTGTAACCAGGGTTCTTTATTACCAAACACAGGATCATCCTTTTACAATAACAGTTGAAGCTGAACCAAGGTATAAAAACTGATAAAGTGTATTTTTGACAATGGTGTCCCTCTTTGTGACCACCTTGTGCCTTTATCAATTGATTCTGTATTGGGAATCTGCTGCTAGTATACGCGCATGCTGAAACTGTCTGTTATCAATACATTATATACAATCAATTTAACAGTATTATGTAAGTTCTATGTAAACTCACAGCTCTAAATCCTGGCACTCATGAGTCAAAGAGAGCAGTGCTCGTAACCTCCAAGCTTTAGAGCAATATAAAACATGATTAGGACTCTTGAATATTATTGGATTATTTTGCTATGACAGTAGAATTAGTCCAGAAATGTAACACTACAGACAAGTAGTCCCACTTACCTACTACTTTGTTTAGCAATTAAACAAAGAGCCGAGGTGGCGCAGTGGTTAGGGTGCAGTACTGCAGGCCACTTCAGCTGACTGTTATCTGCAGTTCGGCGGTTCAAATCTCACCGGCTCAAGGTTGACTCAGGCTTCCATCCTTCCGAGGTGGGTGAAATGAGGACCCGGATTGTTGGGGGCGATATGCTGACTCTGTAAACCGCTTAGAGAGGGCTGAAAGCCCTATGAAGCGGTATATATGTCTAACTGCTATTGCTATTGCTAATTAAAGCTATAACACTGTAAAAAGAAAATAGCTTTGTAACCAATCCTTGCAGAGTGCATTTATGAGTATCACAGTGGCGTTGTGGCTGTTCCATGATCATGAGTCTCTTGTTCAGGTGCTTCGGAACTGGTTTATGACAATTAGAGTTGATAGAGAATAAACGAAGAAGTGAAATTGTAGATCACGCTCACCTGATGCCTTGTTTTAAAACCATAGTGATTTGCTTAATGACCAAAAGGAAAGCAAGATTGTAAGCCCATCACAGTCACCTGATCCACCTTTCAGTTCTATTTAATACTTAAATTCAGATGCACTTTCTTGATTGGAATTTATTTCCATAATTCATTATATTTGACTCCCTGTGACTGTGAAGAACACTTCCCTACTACTGGTCCCTAAAAAGCTGTTATGCATGTCTTATCTAAATAAGATACAATAAACAAATGGCATTGCAATCTTAATTTGAGGATTTGGATCACACATTATTTTTATAAGCCCTATGATGATTCCTTTGTACCTTATGCAAAGACCAAAGACCAATTAAGATGGAAGTTTGATTTTTCCGTTCTATTAGTCGATTAATCTCCTATTAATCTATTAATCTATTAATCTCCTAAGAGCTGAGGTGGCGCAGTGGTTAAATGCAGCACTGCAGGCTACTTCAGCTGACTGCAGTTCTGCAGTTCGGCTGTTCAAATCTCACCGGCTCAAGGTTGACTCAGCCTTCCATCCTTCCGAGGTGGGTAAAATGAGGACCCGGATTGTTGTTGGGGGCGATATGCTGACTCTGTAAACCGCTTAGAGAGGGCTGAAAGCCCTATGAAGCGGTATATAAGTCTAACTGCTACTGCTAACTGCTATTGCTATTAGTTAGAGGGCTTGTGTTGAAAAAGGCTTATACTGACAAAACCTAACAACTCAATATTTTTGCTTTGCAGAGACCCACAATGTGGCTGGTTTGGGTGGTGATATGCTTAATCCAGCAAGCAGCGACCGCAGAAAAATCTATAAATGGAAGATATTTGAATCCTGAACATTTGATGAACATTGTAAATGGCTCATCTAGGTGGTGGTAAAGGGGGAAGGATCCTCATGTTTTATTGATCAGCCAGATGATCAAGAAAAAAGGGGTTTAATTGATTGAAGTTCCTGACTGTTTTGATTATTCTGGGAGACAGTTTTGAAATGTATTATTCAATTTTCATTTCCAGATTGAGTAACTCACACTAAAAAAAAAAACCCCTCCCTCTTTATGGCCCTCACTTACCTTAAACACCTCACCAAACTGGCTCTTTTGTAAGATACATAATCAATGATACCTTGCGTCTAATCTATTATTGCTTTTGAAACCATTTAATCCCAACTAATTGGCATGTTATCGTCTCCTCACCGTATGAATTTAATCCCTTAATTCAGGGTAGAGTCAGGGCGACTGCATGGAGCTGAGCATTTATTGTCTGGATGCTCTTCATGGCGCCACATGGAGTTAAGATTTTTTTCCCTAAACATCTGCTACTAGCTAGGATTGAACTTTCAACCTTCTGAATGGAGAAGTGAGTGTCTTCTCCACTAGCCTACCATGCTGCTTGATGAAGTAACTCATACTGGCCATGTTAAAAAGGCACGTCATCATTATGGCCATATTTCTGAAACACCCACTGTAAATTGTGCTTCTTTCACAATTCATACTTGAGAGACCGCCTACTGCCAATTACCTCCACTAGACCGATACGATCGCATCGATTAGGCCTCCTCCGAATTCCATCTTCCAGCCAGTGCAGACTGGCAACTACCCGGAGGAGAGCCTTCTCGGTGGCTGCTCCGACCCTCTGGAACGAACTCCCCGTGGAGATTCGGACCCTCACCACCCTCCAGTCCTTCCGTGCCGCTTTAAAGATCTGGTTGTCCCGGCTGGCCTGGGGTTAAAATTGTAGCCCCACCCGAACTGTGTGACTGTTGTGCTCTTTTTTTTTTAACATGTTGTATTGTCTACTGTTTGTCTTTCCCCCTCCCCTTTTTGAATTGTGAGCCGCCCTGAGTCCCCCCAGGGAAAAGGGCGGCATACAAATAAAGGAAACTAAAATAGAATTGTCTATTTCTATTTGGACAGACAGGACATATAGCTGGCTTACCGTTAACTTCTAGTTCAAGGACACCCCACCCTGCACAAAGGGAAAAATTATACCACTATTTAAAATATGTAGACTTCAGCTCCCAGAATTCCCAGCCAGCATGGGAAGGTTCATACATCTACAAGTTGTCAAGTTTGAAAAAACATTACATTCCTATTCCCACATAGTGGGAAAAATGGGGCAGAGAAGGAGCAGCTTCATCTAATAAAAAAAAATACACACAGAGAAAATACTTAGATAGTGACCAGTTATTTTAAAAATATTTACCATATTATGAATGGTTAGAGTAGTAATGGTCCTGAATAGTATTTAGCTATTTCAAGTTGTTGTTGATTTATATTTTTTGCAGAGTGAAATCATACAATATTGGAGATACCCTAGTGAAGAGTATGACATCCTGACAAGTGATGGCTATTATCTCAAAGCAAACAGAATTCCTCATGGAATACACAGTCCTGAAAAGACAGGTACTTTGGAGATGAATTATTAGTATGGTGACATACTACTACTAGGCTACTGCTAGATCAGCAGGTCAGCGGTTCAAATCTCACCGGCTCAGGGTTGACTCAGCCTTCCATCCTTCCGAGGTGGGTAAAATGAGGACCCAGATTGTTGGGGGCAATATGCTGACTCTCTGTAAACCGCTTAGAGAGGCCTGAAAGGCCTATGAAGCGGTATATAAGTCTAACTGCTATTGCTATTGCTATAAGGCAAATGTCGGCTAGATTAACCGTTTTAATACAAGACAAGCAATGAGGGAAAAAGCATTTTCAATGTCATGAAATGACAAGTTAAAAAAAAATATGAGAAAGAGAAGAATAGTGTGGACAAGAATTTTTCCACACACTCTATTTCTTTACAATCAATTTCTATTTTGATATTTTCCCTCCTTGCAATGGCCATGATGTTGGTCTTTTTGATCTTCATAAAAAGACCAACATTCTCACTTTCTTGTTTGATTTTCCTGATTAGATGTTCCAGGTCTTCTTTGTTTAGTGAGATGAGGATTATATCATCATCATATCAAAGATCATTGATGTTTCTTCCACCGATCTTTAACCCAATGTTTAATCCTTCAAGATCTAGTTTTCTCGTGATCCTTTTGGCATACAGTCCATTGGTCCATTCTCTCCCCTTTTAAAATAACCCTATAATCAGATCAGTATCTTCATACAGCGTTCACACAGTGACTTCCTGATTTGTCGAGGTGGCGCAGTGGTTAAATGCAGCACTGCAGGCTACTTCAGCTGACTGCAATTCTGCAGTTCAGCGGTTCAAATCTCACCGGGTCAAGGTTGACTCAGCCTTCTATCCTTCCGAGGTGGGTAAAATGAGGACCCAGACTGTGGGGGGAATATGCTGACTCTGTAAACCGCTTAGAGAGGGCTGAAAGCCCTATGAAGCGGTATATAAATCTAACTGCTATTGCTATTGCTATTGTTTACAGTGATTGCACCAACTTGACCAGATGTGCCGGTATCCCAGGTCTCGTACAGTTCTCCATAGCTTCTCTTGATCAAAAAACAATCAAATGCTTTCTTGTATTCGATAAAGCACATGTAAATGAATCTTTTGATATTCATGAGATTTTTTCCATGATCCAATATAGATTTGCAATATGGTCATGGTGCCACAACACCCTCAACATCTGGTAATTTCCTTTTAATGGATGGCACTAGACATCATTGTATAATTTTAAGCAGAATCTTGCTGATGTGAGGGATGGCAGCAATTGTTGTGATAATTGGGCCAATTTTTTGAGTTATCCTTTTCCGGCAGTGGAATGAATACTGGACATTTCCAATTATCTGGTCATGTGTTGGTTTCCTAAATTTTCTGACAGAATTATTTTGTGGGGTGGGCTCCCAGGTCTTTCTCTGACCCCGTAACTCACTTTTCACTTAGAAGAGCCGAGGTGGCGCAGTGGTTAGGGTGCCAATACTGCAGGCCACTTCAGCTGACTGCTATCTGCAGTTCGGCGGTTCAAATCTCACCGGCTCAAAGGTTGACTCAGCCTTCCATCCTTCTGAGGTGGCTGAAATGAGGACCCGGATTGTTGTTGGGGGCGATATGCTGACTCTGTAAACCGCCTAGAGAGGGCTGAAAGCCCTATGAAGCGGTATATAAGTCTAACTGCTATTGCTATTGCTATTGCTATTGCTATTGCTATTGCTATTGCTATTGCTATCTATCTATCTATCTCTATCTATCTATCTATCTATCTATCTATCTATCGGATTGTTGGGGGCGATATGCTGACTCTGTAAACCGCTTAGAGAGGGCTGAAAGCCCTATGAAGCGGTATATAAGTCTAACTGCTATTGCTATTGCTATTGCTATTGCTATCTATCTATCTATCTATCTATCTATCTATCTATCTATCTATCTATCTATCTATCTATCTATCTATCTATCTATCTATCTATCGGATTGTTGGGGGCGATATGCTGACTCTGTAAACCGCTTAGAGAGGGCTGAAAGCTCCATGAAGCGGTATATAAGTCTAACTGCTATTGCTATGGCTACTGCTATTTTCAACAGCTGCCCAGAGAAAGCAATTGCCACAGTCCTTATTAACCTGGGCAACAACCAATCTGTATGGGATTCTTTCTTTTTTTTTTGTCTTATCATGGTTAATGGGTTTGTGGCTGCTCTTTAGTTTGGCTTCTCAATTGAGGCCTATTTAGCTTGGTTGACCTTTCCAGTATACTTTCTGGTGGTATATGTACAGCATAGCTCTCAATATGAAACTCAAGCCCGTCTTCCATGATAAGGGAGTATTCACATGGAAGGGGAGAATGTGCATTATTGTGATGAAAGCAGGAAGACCCTGTAGATGTCTTGTTTCAGTTACTTCATTTTGATAGTCACTCACGCCCTCGTCACCTCAAGACTGGACTACTGTAACGCGCTCTACACGGGGCTGCCCTTGAAGAGTGTTCGAAGACTTCAGCTTGTCCAGAATGCAGCCGCGCGAGCGATTGTGGGTGCACCTCAGTACACCCACGTTACACCTATCCTCCGCGAGCTGCACTGGCTGCCCATTGGTCTCCGGACACGCTTCAAGGTGCTAGTCGTTACTTTTAGAGCCCTACATGGTATCGGACCTGGGTACCTGAGAGACCGCCTCCTGCCAGTCACCTCCCAAAGACCTATTAGATCCCACAGACTAGGCCTCCTCCGAATTCCATCTGCCGGCCAATGTCGGCTGGCGACTCCCCGGGGGAGGGCCTTCTCTGTGGCTGTTCCGGCCCTCTGGAACGAGCTCCCCGTTGAGATCCGGACCATTACTACTCTTCCGGCCTTCCGCAAAGCAACTAAGACCTGGCTGTTCCGGCAGGCCTGGGGCTGTTGAACTATCCAGCCCCCTTCGAGGTTATGACTGCTGTTGTATTTTAAATTTCTGTTTTCTATTTTTATTTTTGTACCCCCTCCCCTTCTGATTGTTAGCTGCCCTGAGTCTTCCGGGAATAGGGCGGCATACAAGTCAAATAAAACCCAAACCTAAAAGCATAATACATCTCCATGCAAGAGTTTTGTTTGCTTGTTATGTTTTGTTTGTTTGAATGAGCCAAGGTGGCGCAGTGGTTAAATGCAGCACTGCAGGCTACTTCAGCTGACTGCAGTTCTGCAGTTCGGCTGTTCAAATCTCAACGGCTCAGGGTTGACTCAGCCTTCCATCCTTCCGAGGTGGGTAAAATGAGGACCCGGATTGTTGTTGGGGGCAATATGCTGACTCTGTAAACCGCTTAGAGAGGGCTGAAAGCCCTATGAAGCGGTATATAAGTCTAACTGCTATTGCTATTGCTATTGCTAATGTGTAAAAGAAGAGCAGGCAGAGACAGAGGGCAGAATTTAGTGAGTCATCAGCCTAGAATCATTAGATTCCCACAGTCAAAGTCCAACCCCTCTCGAATTCCATTGATTCCTATGTAGCACCAATTTAGCATTGAACACCGAGTACATTCTTCTGAATAGGTTTGAGCAATAAACCTTCTTAACTACAACTTAAATATACGGTTCCTGATTCATTGTACCTGACGGTATGTAGGTGGTGTAGATGAGATGAGAATCAGTTTGGGCGTAGTAGCTTAAGCATCAGGCTACAAATTGGAAACAGTGAGTTCCTGTACTGCCTAAGGTAGCAAGCCAACTAGATTACCTCGGGCACGCCTCCCTTTCTCACTTTTAGAATGGGGCAATGGCAAACCAATCCCAGGAAACCTTGTTAAGGAAACAGCAAGGACTAGTTCCTCTCCCCACCCCCACCCTCTCCAAAATGAATGTAAGTAAATCAGACCTGGGACTTTTATGGAGCCCAGGTCATATTCAGCCCTTTGCCTCCCCCTATCTGGCCTCTGTGAGGTCAATCACAGAGGCCAGAGCCAAGGTGGCGCAGTGGTTAAAAGCAGCACTGCAGGCTACTGCTAGATCAGCAGGTCAGCGGTTCAAATCTCACCGGCTCAGGGTTGACTCAGCCTTCCATCCTTCCGAGGTGGGTAAAATGAGGACCCAGATTGTTGGGGGCAATATGCTGACTCTTTGTAAAACCGCTTAGAGAGGCCTGAAAGGCCTATGAAGCGGTATATAAGTCTACTGCTATTGCTATTGCTATTGCTATTGCTAAATCAGGAATTAGAGATCAAATGTAAATAAGCGAATGCCTTGAATGCAATACAACAGCATTGCTTTTAATTTGAAGGCGATTGATAATGCACCTTCGCAGAAATGTGTGGGCCCCATTGGTTCAGCTTCCACAACAGTCCCAGTTTCTGGCTCTGCTTTTACTCAATCAACTTTGATATGGATCAAAGTTCCGTTGACACTAAAGAAATTGGGACAAGTATGGCACCTATTTTATTTTATTTTTTTACTTTTTAGCAACAGCAATAGCAGTTAGACTTATATACCGCTTCATAGGGCTTTCAGCCCTCTCTAAGCGGTTTACAGAGTCAGCAACTTGCCCCCCACAGTCTGGGTCCTCATTTCACCCACCTTCAGACACCTAAAGGAGTCTGTCAAACAGACTCCTTTAGCAGTAAAAAAAATATATCAGTTTCGTTTCGTTATTTGGTATTGTATGCCGCCCACTCCCGAAGGACTCCGGGAGGCTCACAATGAAACGGGGGAGGGGATAAATAAGACAATACAAACAATATTAAAATACACAACAGTCACAAATGAAGCGGGGCTGGATACTTCAACAGCCCCCAGCCTGCCGGAACAGCCAGGACTTGGTAGCTTTACAGAAGGCCGGGAGGGTAATAAGAGTCCGGATCTCCACGGGGAGCTCGTTCCAGAGGGCCGGAGCAGCAACAGAGAAAGCTCTCCCCTGGGGGGTCACCAGCCGACATTGGCTGGCAGATGGGACCCGGAGAAGGCCGAGCCTGTGTGATTGAATCCGTCTTTGGGAGGTAATTGGCAGGAGGCAGTCTCTCAGGTACCCAGGTCCGATGCCATGCAGGGCTTTATAAGTAATAACTAGCACCTTGAAGCGTGTCCAGAGACCAATGGGCAGCCAGTGCAGCTCGCGGAGGATAGGTGTAACGTGGGTGTACCTAGGTGCACCCACAATCGCTCGTGCGGCTGCATTCTGGATTAGATGAAGTCTTCGAACACTTTTCAAGGGCAGCGCATCAGTCATGGCACATTGCTTAACGTGTACTGATGAGTCTCACTATGGCGTCCATTTCACAAACAATAGCAACACTAACTTTTCTCCTAACAGCTTTCCAATAATTGAAGTGGAACAATAGGTGCTAAAGAATATACCTGAACCTCTAGCATGTCAAGGCTATACTACCATCTATTGGCAATTTATAAAATTGCAAACATTACTTTTCATTCAGCCTTCATACATTTATGCTCATGTTCAGCCCCAAGGTTCCATAGGTATCATAAAGATAGAATTGTGACATTCCATGTTTTATAGAAATGCAATGCTCCTTGCTAGAATGCTCCTTACATGTTATAATGCCTAATGTTTCTTATTTTCAAGAGTCTAAACCAGTTGTGTTACTGGTGTCGGGTATTCTGACTGAAGGAAGATCTTGGCTCATCAATCTTCCCACCCACAGTCTGGGATTTGTTCTAGCAGATGCTGGCTATGATGTATGGATAATAAATAACAGAGGAACTACCTGGTGTAGAAGGCACCAGACCCTAACTGTTGACCAAGAAGAATTTTGGGATTTCAGGTAAAGCTCGGAACAGTTTATATAGTAACTACCGTATTTTTCAGAGTATAAGATGCACCTCTCTCCCAAAAAAGAGGTTGAAAATCAGGGTGCGTCTTATACACTGAACACAGCATTTTGGCCTACCCAAACCCCGTCCCCTTTGCAAAAATGGACGTGCAGAGGGTTTGGGAGGCTGGGGAGGGCTGTTTTTGCTGCCCCCAACCCCCAGGAGCACTCAAGAAGCCTCCCAAAGAATCTGCATGCCTTTTTTTGTGTGTGCAAAAAATGGTCCATTTTTGTGAAAAACAGGCTGTTTTTTTTGCTCGTTTTTGCCCTCCGCGATCCCCAGGAGCACTCTACAAGCCCCCCAAAGCTCTGCATACCCTTTTTGTTTGCAAAAAAATGAGGCCTTCAGAGTGCAAAAAACCTTTTTTTAAAATTTACCTCTTCAAAATCATAGTGTGTCTTAGGCTCCAGTGTGTTCTTATAGTCTGAAAAACACAGTAAATATGGTTCCACCACAAATGCGCGAACGACAAAAGCGCGCCTGACTAAACCGCGCCGACAAAACCGTGCGACGAAGGAGCGACGATTGAGCCCTGAAGCGCGCTGACAACAGTGCGCCGACAGAAGCGCGCTGTAACCTAACCCTAACCCTAACCCTAAACCTAACCCTAAACCTTACCTTAACTTAAATTGCGCTTCTGTCGGCGCGCTGTTGTCGGTGCGTGTCGGTGCGCTGTTGTCGACGCGCTTTTGACATTGCGGTTTTAGCCCTGCAGTTTTGTCGGCGCGCTTATGACGTTCGCACTTTTGTCGGGTCACGAGTAAATATAAGTACATTTTAGCCAGAGAAATAGGTCAGGTTTTGTAAAAATGGGAGATATATCCTTTAGTAGCTTTTGAGATCGTATTATAGGTAATCCTTGAATTACGACCACAATTTGGGGGTGTGGCAGGGCCAAGTTACTACCTACTTGGCCGAACCAGTCAAACCAGTAGGAACCCACTTCTGGTCCATGTATTAGTAGTCCTTGACAGTTACAACCATTCGTTTAGTGAGTGTTTGATGTTCTCGCCTCCCAGGGTTGTTGTTATAGGCAGAATAGGAGGAGGAAGGAGTGTAAGATGTGTTCAACTTCTTATTTAAAAAAACAAAACAATAAAGGCAAGATTTTTTTTTACCCTTAACCTATTATACAGAATAAATCTCAGCAGTGTTTTGTGTCTTTGCTTGTGTCTCTGTATTACAGTTTTCACGAAATGGCAATTTATGATATTCCCGCAGCTATAAACTTTATTCTACATAAGACAAAGCAGGATAGTTTATATTACATTGGCCATTCTCAAGGAGCTTCAATGGGTAAGTTAAGAATGAATCATATTGAATCGCTGCATCTTTCTCGAATAGTCAATGATCAAGCAGTTATAGAAACATAGCCTGTTTAATGATCAACGATATATTTACTAAGCTATTGTGAAATGTATGCCAAATGTATGTCAGAGGTTAAAATATAAAAGTGTCTTGACAGCAAGAAACCTATCTTGATTTCTTGAAAGATAGATGGGAAACAGGATAGTAGGTAGGTAGGTAGGTAGGTAGGTAGGTAGGTAGGTAGCAATAGGCAATAGCAATAGCATAGCAATAGCAATAGCAGTTAGATTTATATACTGCTTCATAGGGCTTTCAGCCCTCTCCAAGTGGTTTACAGAGTTAGCATATTGCCCCAATGGTTCACTGACAAAACCCGCGCTCGACTAAACCGCGCCCGACTAAACCGCGTCGCTGACATCATCAACAGGGCGACAACAGCGCAGAGACAGAAGCACGCTGTAAACCGTAAACCTAAAATTAATACCTAAACCTAAACCTAACTCCCTAAACCTAATCCTAAACCTACCCTAAACCTAACCCTAAACCTAACAACCCTAAACCTAACCCTAAACCTAACCCTTACCTTAAGTTGAATCGGCTTGCTTTCAAAGCGCTATTTAAAGCGCCCTTCTTTCTCCGCGCTGGCTGTTGTCGTCCTGTTGATGACGTCAGCGACGCGGTTTAGTCGGGCGCGGTTTAGTCGAGCGCGGTTTTGACGGGTCACGGCCCCCAAACAACAATCCGGGTCCTCATTTTACCCACCTCGGAAGGATGGAAGGCTGAGTCAACCCTGAGCCGGTGAGATTTGAACAGCCGAACTGCAGAACTGCAGTCAGCTGAAGTAGCCTGCAGTGCTGCATTTAACCACTGCGCCACCTCGGCTCTTAGGTGTGTGGGTGGATGGATAAATGCAAATAACTGATTTATTTATTTCTCTTTTTTCTGAAAAATGCTGCAATAGTGAAGAAACCAAGCCAGTCATGAATGTAGGCTTTTTATGTTCCTGTTAAGAGGCATGGCAGAAATGTAGGAAAATAATGATATTTAAACTTTAACTTTGGAGTTCAGATATTCTTCTGCAAAGAAAAGAAAGCGACTTTTATAAAAAACAGCAATAGGAGGAGGAGGAGGAGGAGGAGGAGGAGGAGGAGGAGGAGGAGGAGGAGGAGGAGGAGGAGGGAGGAGGAGGAGGGAGGAGAAGGATAGCTGACGCTTTCTGGCAAGCTTATCCTTTATGTATCTATCAATCTTGGAACAATAGCAATAGCAGTTAGACTTATATACCACTTCATAGGGCCGTGACCCGTCAAAACCGCGGTCGACAAAACCGCAGTCGACGAAAGCACGTACCTGACGTCATCAGCAGCGCGACGAAAAAAATTAAAAATAAATTAAATTAAAATTAAAATTAAATTAAAGCAAGCCGATTCACATAAAGGTAAGGGTTAGGTTTAGGGTTAGGTTAAGGGTTAGGGTTAGGTTTAGGGTTACGTTAAGCGTTAGGGTTAGGTTTAGCATTAGGTTAAGGGTTAGCGTTAGGTTTAGCGTTAGGTTAAGGGTTAGGTTTAGGGTTAGGTTTAGGGTTAGGTTAAGGGTTAGGTTTAGGGTTAGGTTTGGGGGGGTTAGGGTAAAGGTTTTTGCTTTAATTTTAAATTTACCACTCACAGCGCGATGTTTTCGTCGCGCTGTGATGACGTCACGTACGCGCTTTCGTCGAGCGGCTTTTGTCTACCGCGGTTTTGTGGTGGAACCCATAGGGCTTTCAGCCCTCTCTAAGCGGTTTACAGAGTCAGCATATCGCCCCCACAGTCTGGGTCCTCATTTCACCCACCTCGGAAGGATGGAAGGCTGAGTCAACCTTGAGCCGGTGAGATTAGAACCGCTGAACTGCAGATAACAGTCAGCTGAAGCGGCCTGCAGTACTGCACCCTAACCACTGCGCCACCTCGGCTCAAGTATAACAACACCATCACTTAAATATCAATACAAATACTGACCCTATGTTTTGATCTACGTTTAGCTTGTTTCCATTTTTTTTAAAACGTACTTCTTTCAGGTCTTATTGCTTTTTCAGCCTTCCCACAGCTTGCTCAGAAAGCAAAGCTTTTAATGTGCCTTGCACCTCCCTACACATTGACGGACGTCAAGGGAGTAGTAAAATATGTCTTACTACTTCCCTACAAAGTTAAAAGAGTAGGTATTTCCCATAGGTTTACATTCTTATGCTCTTTGATTCAGTATAGAAATATAGATGTGTTATTATCTTCTGCAGTTCATATAATTTGGAAGTAGGGTTTGAATATCTGTTTAAAATTCAACTCCTTTTTCCCCTCATAATTTGTATGGATTCCCCCCCCCCCTTGCAACTTTCTGTATTTAAACACAAAAAAACGACTTCAATTCCCAGTCTTGCTGAAGACATCATGCAATGAATCAATTTTGAAAAAAAAACTGGTGGCTTTTTTTGGTACAAATGCTTGCTTTTTGAAGGGACCCTCCTACATTATTAGAGATGTTAATTTCCCCTTGACAGAATATTTGCAAAATGTTGCTTTCTTCATTTTGTCTTTTATAAAGATGGTGGAGAATTTTACATGAAGCTACATGCACAATATTTGTTTTTTTAAAAAAAAGGACTGCTGAAGAAATATACTTTTATTTATTTTATTTATCTCCATTTTTTTTCTCTCTCCACTTTTTAAAATCAGTTGTTCCTCTCCAAATTCTTGAATAATTCCTGGAAAACATATTGAAACCATTCTTTTCTGTTTCCACAAACAGTGTAAAAAATTTTAAAGGCCATTTTTCATTCACCTGCAGTTATGTTTCGCTAATTTTTAAATATCTATTTCCTGTCCCCCATCAGTGTAAGCCATATTTGCTCGATTTAATTACAGGATTTAACTTCACTTTCTCTTCTAAAATTCTTTAATAAAACTGATTAAACAAATTTATGCATTCCTCACTATAAAAGTAACTAGCTTTTTTTGTGACTCGTGGCCATCTTTGATTGCTAACTCTCTTGCTAAATAAATCTAATAGCAATAGCAGTTAGACTTATATACCACTTCATAGGGCTTTCAGCCCTCTCTACGCGGTTTACAGAGTCAGCATATTGCCCCCAACAACAATCCGGGTCCTCATTTTACCCACCTCGGAAGGATGGAAGGCTGAGTCAACCCTGAGCCGGTGAGATTTGAACAGCCGAACTGCAGAACTGCAGTCAGCTGAAGTAGCCTGCAGTGCTGCATTTAACCACTGTGCCACCTCGGCTCATCTCACCTCTGCTTTCATCAATATTCCTGTGTTCTTTTGAAATCCTGGATCGTACTAAGAATTTATTCTAACACCAGGAAAACCTACCGTATTTGCAGTTCCCCATGTTCAAAAAATGAGGAGATCAGTTCTTATAAGTCTTGGTTTTGGTTCAGTGACCCTCCACATTAGCCTCGCCACAGAAATTTGATTTGTCCCTTTGCTATTAAAAATGTATCTATTCTAGAAAGCCTTTGAGTGATGAGTTGTTAACATGGTAACAATTTTGTGTATATTAGGCTTCATCTGTTGCATTATTGTGTTGTATTTTTATCATGGATGGAGTGGCAGTTGGCATGCTTTCAGTGACGTGCGGTCAGCTTTATGGCTGGTGAGGCACTTTTTAGACTTGTGGACTTCAACTCCCAGAATTCCACAGCCAGGCATGCTCAGTTCCGATTTAAAGCGACAGCATTTTTCCCCCTTGCAAAATAAGTTTTCCCATTTTTTTTCTTCTCCCTCCCCCTCCTTCCTCCCTCTCTCCCTCTCTCCTCCCTCTCGCAAACAGACACACGCACAAAGAGAACTTGGATCCCTCTCTCATTCACTCACTCTCAAACACAAACACAGAAGTTGGATTGGATATATTTTCCAAAGACTTGAAAGCAGCTCCTCTGCCATACCCCCACTTCCCCCGCTGCCTTCCGATCAAACTTTTTGAATTCCTGCCCCCTCCCCACACACGCACCTTTTCCAGCTGTTTCAGAGACGATTTCAACTCTGCTTTTGCCTGCCCTCATGAAAGGCCAGAGCTCTGAGTCAGACTGAGCTAGTTGCTCCCAGCGAACTCTAAAAAGCCTCTAAAAATGCCCTCTACAGGAGGCGAGAGAATACGTGCCTCCTTTGCATAAGGAATTTTTTGCTTGTTAACCCTTGCTTAACTCTTAAAAGGCGAAAAATTCCTTATGCAAAAGAGGCCCCTAGTTCTCTGGCCTCCTCCCATAGTTAACACAAAGCACTGTTCCAAGTCAATGTGAATCTGGTAGCAACTACCTTGGCTTTAATTATTTTTTAAAAATTCTTTAAAATTCTTTCCTTTTCCTCATGACTGGTGAGGAGACGCCTCCCCTGCCTCTAGTGACTGCACGTCCCTGCATGCTTTATATTAATGAATGTTGCAAATAATATCCACTAATTATAATGGTCAGAAATCCCATAAGTAAGGAATTAAAAAAAGATTGCATGTATTTTAAAATATTGTTAAAATAATGCAGGAAATCAAAGGGGGTATTGAATCTGCTGAATTAAATGAGGAACTGATAAGCTATTCAATTAGAGATGCTTCAATATAATTTTGCAATAATATTTGCATTTGTATTTTGCAGTTATTATGGGGAACTAAAGACTTTACTATTCTGGACGACAGAGCAAAAAACATTAATGCCAATCTATGCAGCTACCCAGGATTAAACAAGATTTGCATCCAATTACTTCTCTCTGTTGCGGGTTTTAATAAAAACAATATAAATATGGTAAGTGGATTGTGGAATTTTTTTCTTTAGATAAATCAAAGTATTTATTTTTAATATGGAATTTTATACGTAATGTTGCAATAATGGCATGTATTATTTCTGTAACTGATTTTTTTTTTTACAAGAGTTCAAAATTTAGCGGATGCACCAACTTTTTCAATTAGTTTGTTTTCATTAGTTAATTCTTATGTAGCCTTGATTCCACGTTTGCAGTTGCCATCTTGGAATGTGTGTTCCTTGGTTTGAAAATTTCAAGATCACAGTCAGCAGGAATGGAATAGCCTTTCTTCTTAAGAGCCGAGGTGGCGCAGTGGTTAGGGTGCAGTACTGCAGGCCACTTCAGCTGACTGTGATCTGCAGTTCGGCGGTTCAAATCTCACCGGCTCAAGGTTGACTCAGCCTTTCATCCTTCCGAGGTGGGTGAAATGAGGACCCAGACTGTGGGGGGCGATATGCTGACTCTGTAAACCACTTAGAGAGGGCTGAAAGCCCTATGAAGCGGTATATAAGTCTAACTGCTATTGCTATTGCTATTAACAGAGGATTTAAAGAAATCTATCTGCCTCTCTTTTTAGCTTTAAGAAGCTTAATTGGTATATTATCTCTCAATCAATTTCTCAAATCTTTTAATTGTTTTGTGTTTATTTTGTTTTCCCAGAGTCGAGCCGATCTTTTTTTTGAAACTTACCCTGATGTTTCTTCTATGAAAACTCTATTTCATTGGACCCAGGTAAAGTTTCATTTTTTCCAATTTTCTTTGCAAGTCAAAATAGAATGGTACTATTAGTTGCCATTTGATTAAATGTTTAGTATTAGGAATGCTCAAGTCTCTGTTCCTCAAGTACTTCTTTGAAAACTAAACTCTAGATCATTGTCCTTAATCCTATAATTATTTGCTAAAATACTATAATATTGTTGATGGAATCTGGCTCTAATTCAAGACCTTCATCATAGCTCTGGGTTTATCGACAATCATTTAAAGTTCAGCAGTGACCATGTATTACACTAACTTCAGAACAGTTGTCTTGCGATCTCTAGGATGCTTTCTAAAACTTGTGCTTGGACCCTTGCACTGCCTGGTTCCACCACAAAACCGCGTTCGACTAAAGCGCGCTCGACAAAACCGCGTAGCTGACGTCATCACAGTGCGATGAAAAAAGCACGCTGTAAACGCTAAAGCTAAAATTAACCCCTAAACCTAAACCTAACCCCCCTAAACCTAATCCTAAACCTAACCCTAAACCTAACTCTTAACCTAACCCTAAACCTAACCCTAAACCTAACCCTTAACCTAACCCTAACCCTAACCCTAACCCTAACCCTAACCCTAACCCTAACCCTAACCCTAACCCTAACCCTAACCCTAACCCTAACCCTTAACCTAACCCTAACCCTAACCCTAACCCTAACCCTAACCCTAACCCTAACCCTAACCCTAACCCTAAACCTAAACCTAAACCTAACCCTAAACCTAACCCTAAACCTAACCCTTACCTTAACTTGAATCAGCTTGCTTTCAAAGCGCTATTTAAAGCGCCCTTTTTTCTCCGTGGTCGCTGTTGTCGGCCTGCTGATGACGTCAGCGACGCGGTTTAATTGGGCGCGCTTTAGTGGAGCGCAGTTTTGTCGTGCCACGGCACTGCCTGGCTTCTTGTGTAGCCCCCCCCCCCCCAAAAAAAGGGGAAAAAAAGAATTGGTCCCTGGGTCTGAGAGTCAGTGCATATTTTTGGGAGGAATGCTGCTGGTCACCTTAAAGAAAACTGTGATATATCCCCTCTTTCAAAGAACTTCTCTGAATCCGGCATGTACAATAACTAACATCTAATTTTGTCTATAGAGATTCTCAATCATCCAGGTCATGGTTGTCTCAAAGATGCTTTTTTTTTTCCAAGAGGCAACTGGACTTTCTTGGGGTTTTTTTTGAAGACGTTTCACTTTTCTGAAGAGCTGAAGAAGCTTCTTGGATGAGAAGCAAATCATCAAAAACCAGAAAGTCCAGTTGTCTCTTGAATCGACACCATTGCTTGGTGCTTTCGGGATACCGCTAGGTCCATCAGCAGTGCTGTGCCCAGCTGAAGAGGGGGGGCGGTGTTGCCGGACAGCTGCTCTCTTGTGAGCGGGCTCCCGAAGATCCGGGCACAGCCTCAAAGTCGAATGGCCATGTTGTGCTGTCGCAGCAGCAACACAGCAGCCATGAGGTGACCACGCTCGTGAGCAGCCACCCAGCAATTCCCCTTTCCAGCCAGGCACAGCGCCGCTGACTGACAGTACCCGGAAGGCACCAAGTAACGCAAGTGCCTGCTCGCTGCCCTCCACTTCCTGCGGCTTGGTATCTTCGGAATGCCCCTAGGTGAGTGAATGGGGCTCTGCACGGCTGGAGAGAGAGGTTGTGCAAGGAGGTTTTCCGCTCCCTGCTCACGCGACTCGCAGGCTCACGATGCCCTTGGCTAACTCTACAGTACCTGCAGAGCCAGGGTGTCAGCCTCTGCTTTGCTGCTGCTCCGGCTGCCATTGAAACGGGGAGGGGCGGCATGGTATTTGGGAGGGGATTGCTAATTGTGCTGGAGGAAGATTCTGGAGTTCTGCTGCCTGTCGGACTGCGCATGCGGAGGAGGTTCCCGTCAAGGCCAACGACACCGACATTCCATCTTGGTGATGCCTTTTGAAGTTATCTCACACCTGTCATTTGGGAGAATTGCGATTGGACTGCGACTGGGATGCCAAGGGGTGGGGAATGGGTTATTCTATATATCACTCGCTTTCGCGCCTAAATAATCAGTCTTCGCTTTGCTACGTTTCTAATCATTTATAATTAGTAAAAGTACACTTGATTTCTATCAATGGACTCTCATGGTTTTCTTTCCTAATTATTCATTGAAGAGTGCTGACACATGGTATCTCCGCTGCTGGCACTGCCCGCTGCTTGTTTTTTTTTTTTGCAGCTTTCAAAGCATGGAGGGTGGATGCCGCTCTGGGAGTATGCTCTATGGTTGTGAGCTGCAGAGCATACAACCATAGAGCGCACTCCCAGAGCGGCATCTGTCCTCCGTTGCGGCTTCCAAAGCATAGAGGTAGGATACCGCTCTGGGAGTACGCTCTATGGTTTTACACTACCATAGAGCATACTTCCAGAGTGGCATCTGTCCTCCGTGCTTTGAAAGCTGCAAAAAAAAAAAAAAAAAACAAGCAGTGGGTGGCGCCAGCAGCATAGATGCCCTGGCTCTGCAGGTACTGTAGAGTTAGCCAAGGGCATCGTGAGCCTGCAAGTCATGTGAGCAGGGAGTGGAAAAGCCACTCACGCAACCTCCCTCTCCAGCCATGCAGAGCCCCATTCACTCACCATGGGGCATTCCGAAGGCACCAAGCCACGGGAGGTGGAGGGCGGAGAACAGGCGCTCGTGTTGCTTGGTGCCTTCCGGGTACCGCTAGGTCAGTCAGCGGTGCTGTGCCTGGCTGGAAAGGGGAGTTGCCGGGCGGCTGCTCACGAGCGTGGTAACCTCATGGTTGCTGTGTTGCTGCTGTGATAGTGCAACACGGCCATTCGACCCTGAGGCTGCGCCCGGCTCTTCGGGAGCCCGGTTGCAAGGGAGCAGCCGCTCGGCAACCCTAAAACAATAAACCCTCCCATTTAATAAGCCCAAGTTCATATTTCGTGGATCAAAAAATATAAGACCCTGTCGTATAGTCAGGGAAACATGGTACTATTTGAATTTCTGGATACAAATTTTAGTAAATTAGTAATATAATTGTCTAAAAAGTCCCTGGGATTGCTAATGTAATAATAATGTAATGGAGGAAAGGGTATATAAATATTTATTAAAAAAAAATTGCAAGGCAAATTTAAGGAGAAGATCTAAAGCTGAACTGGTTCTAGCATACTTGTGAGAATAGTAAATGGAAATTGTTATCATAACCAACACTTAAAACCCTTTCATTTTGAATTTATATTTGTCTCAAATTTCAGATTTTAAAAAAGTAAATATGAAAGTTTGTAAAGTATACGCAACTCTTTCTTCCCAATTTAGATTTTTGAATCAAATGAATTTAAACATTTTGACTACGGAAACCAGAACAAAGCTATATACAACATGGTGAGGAAAACATTGTTACAATGCTTATAACGGGACTATGTATTTGCATACATACACAGAGATGTGTGGTTTCTGGGCAGCCATCTTCACAATATTCCTACTTCCCACAATCTTTGTGACAGCCTACTCTGCATACTACTGTGTTTCCCCGAAAGTACAACATGTCCTGAAACTAAAGCCTTGCCACATTTTTGGGGTGGGCAAAAATATACGTCCCCGCCCGAAAATAAGTTCCCTGGACAATCCCCCCCTCCAGCGAGGCAGAATGTTTGAATGTTTGAATGTTTATTTCATTTATATGCCGCCCTTTTCCCCCGCAGGGGGACTCAGGGCAGCTCACAACTCAAACCAGGGAAGGGGGGATACAGACAAATTAACAACAACACAAAAACAATACATGATTTAAAAACACGCAACAATCATACTATTCGAGGCGGGGGCAACGGTTCTTTAGCCCCAGGCCTGTCGGAACAGCCAGGTTTTAAGGGCTATGCGGAAGGCCTGGAGGGTGGTGAGGGTGCGAATCTCCACGGGGAGTTCGTTCCAGAGGAGCCACAGAGAAGGCTCCCCTCCGG
Source organism: Thamnophis sirtalis (assembly GCF_051295495.1). NCBI lineage: Eukaryota > Metazoa > Chordata > Lepidosauria > Squamata > Natricidae > Thamnophis > Thamnophis sirtalis. Next base: position 4,821,371 of record NW_028261395.1, on the reverse strand, counting down.
GTAGTCGCCAGTCGACACTGGCCGGCGGATGGAATTCGGAGGAGGCCTAGTCTGTGGGATCTAATCGGTCTGGTGGAGGTAATTGGCAGCAGGCGGTCTCTCAAGCACCACACACCAACTTAGTGGTATCCTGAAGGCGCCAAGCCATGGGAGCCGGGGGCAGGGCGGAAGAAAGGCACTCACGTTGCTTGGCATCTTCAGGATACCCCTAGGTTGGGGAGTGGCGTTCTGCCTGACTGGAGGGGGGAGTTTCCGGGCAGTTGCTCCCTTGTGAGTGGGCTCCTGAAGATCCGGGCACAGCCTCAGGGGCGAAGCAGCCATGAGGTGACCAAGCTCACAAGCAGCCACTCAGCAAACCCCCTGTCCAGCCGGGCAGAGCACCATTCACTAACCTAGGGAGTATCCCTAAGGCGCCAAGCGATGTGGCTCTCTGCCCGCTCCCCAGCTGCCGCAGCTTGGCACCTTCAAGATACCCTCTAGGTCAGTGCATGGACCTGTGCCCGGCTGGAGAGAGGGGTTGCGCAAGCGCATGCTCTGCCCCCAGCTCACATGCCTCCCAGCCTCACCATGTCCTTACAGCCACCACTGAGCTCCGAGCAAAATTTCTTCTCCGGTTTCCAAACTCTGGAACTCGGCTTCTAATTCTTCCAGCATTAGCCACTCTAGGAGTGTTTTCTATGGTTATGGGCAGGATGCCAGATGGAGTCTTCCAGCAGCCGGCCCATAACCACACTCCTAACCACACTGCCCACACTCCTAAAGCGGCTGCTGCTGGAAGAATCGGAAGCTGAGTTCCAGAGTTTGGAAGCCGGAGAAGAAATTTTGCTCAGAGCTCGGCAGCGGCGGCAAGGGCATGAAGAAGCTGGGAGGCATGCAAGCTGGGGGCGAAGCAGGCGCTCGCACAACCTCCCCTCTCCACCCGGGCAGAGCTCCATGCACTGACCTAGAGGTTATCCCGAATGTGCCAAGCCACAGCAGCTGGGGGGTGGGCAGAGAGCCACATCGCTTGGCGCCTTAGAAATACTCCCTAGGTCAGTGAATGGTGCTCTGCCCAGCTGGAGAGGGGGTTTGCCGGATGGCTGCTCATGAGCATGGTCACCTCATGGCTGCTTCGTCCCTGAGGCTGTGTCCGGCTCTTCAGGAGCCCGCTCGCAAGGGAGCAGCCACTCAGCAACCCCAAAACAATAAGCCCTCCCCCTCTAATAAGCCCAAGGCCATATTTCATGGGTCAAAAAAAATATAAGACCCTGTTGTATTTTCAGGGAAACATGGCATTACCATCCATATTGTTTCAAAGCAATTTCCTCCCTGCAATGGATTAATCAAAGTCTAACTGGGAGGAAAAAAATGTGCTACATTAAAGCTGTAGTACTTTTAGCCAGTTTCTTTTGTATGTCCAATAGCAATAGCAGTTAGACTTATATACCGCTTCATAGGGCTTTCAGCCCTCTCTAAGCGGTTTACAGAGTCAGCATATCACCCCCACAATCCGGGTCCTCATTTTACCCACCTCGGAAGGATGGAAGGCTGAGTCAACCCTGAGCCGGTGAGATTTGAACTGCCGAAGTGCAGATAACAGTCAGCTGAAGTGGCCTGCAGTACTGCACCCTAACCACTGGGCCACCTCGGCTCTTTTAAGTGTAACATCTTCCTCCAGTGCAGTCTCAATGTTGTCAAGGAGAACTTGTTCCTTGTTCCCTATCATCTTTAAGCCAGTCTTGTTTATAGGGACAGAAACTATTAAAATTAACTTTTGGATCTAGTTTTCAAAAATATCCTTTCTTGTCCAATCTTAAAATATTTTGCTTCATTCTGTAATTGTAAGCTGAGTTTCTGTTATTCTTTTATTGTAATTTTGGGTTCCCTTTTGTTTCCTCTAGTGTCCAGTTTTGAAAAACTTACTGTATTTTTTTTTCAAACCGAAACAAAAGTGTTTTTTTCTATAGACAGGATTCTTTATAATTAATTCCAAAATCTAATTCAAATTTACCTGGACCTTTCGTTTGTAGTTTTCTAAGTTTTAATAACTTTTCTGTTTATCTCATGGAGCTCTAAACCTGCCAGAGGCCACAAAGCAGAGATGGGTTGCTACCGGTTTGCACCGGGACGAACCGGTAGTGGAAATTGAGACTGGGTTGCCAAACTGGTAAGGACAGTAGGCTGGCCATACCCCCAAACCAGTTCCCTGATCACCACTGCCGTTGCTGGCTTAGTTTTTAATCATTTTTTTTTCATGTTCTGCGCATGGACGAAACAATTTGCACTCAAAGAGCCGAGGTGGCGCAGTGGTTAAATGCAGCACTGCAGGCTACTTCAGCTGACTGCAGTTCGGCTGTTCAAATCTCACCGGCTCAAAGGTTGACTCAGCCTTCCATCCTTCCGAGGTGGGTAAAATGAGGACCCGGATTGTTGTTGGGGGCAATATGCTGACTCTGAAAACCACTTAGAGAGGGCTGAAAACCCTATGAAGCGGTATTTAAGTCTAACTGCTATTGCTATTGCTAACTGTGCACATCCGTGCAGCGCATGTCTGGCCCGTGCCAGTGAAGCAAACCAGCAGCAATATTAAAAGCAACCCATCTCTGCCACAAAGCTGTCTGGAGCACTTGTGGGTGACCTCAAGTCCTCTCTTTCTCCAGAGAAGAAGTATCAAAGAGTCAATGTAGTTCCTGAGTTTTCATTTTGCCATGGTTATTGGTTTTCTTTTTTTGGGTCACCACTTCTTTCTTGGAAGTCTTGTGACTTTTAGTGCATTATAAAATGGGCTCCTCTATATTAAATTATTAAATTACTAATAGCAATAGCAGTTAGACTTATATACCGCTTCATAGGGCTTTCAGCCCTCTCTAAGCGGTTTACAGAGTCAGCATATTGCCCCCACAGTCTGAGTCCTCATTTCACCCACCTCGGAAGGATGGAAGGCTGAGTCAACCCTGAGCCGATGAGATTTGAACAGCCGAACTGCAGAACTGCAGTCAGCTGAAGTAGCCTGCAGTGCTGCATTTAACCACTGCGCCACAGAAGATAAAAGGATCTGTCAAAAGAATAGGTGGTTTGTTTTTCAGATCTGGATGGATGGAAATGAGAATATTGGTATTACTGAAAGATGAAATATCTGGAAATAGGCAAGCTGAAGACTTTTTCATATTTTGCATCTCTTCTTCCACAGACCAAGCCCCCGTTTTATAAAATCGAAGCTGTAACTGTGCCAACAGCCGTTTGGAGTGGTGGGAGTGACTTCGTTGTGAATCCAGAGAATATCAATCATCTGCTCCCACGACTTCCTAACTTAGTTTTCCATAAGAATATTCCTAGCTGGGACCATGCCGATTTTATCTGGGGCCTTGATGCCTCAAAACACCTGCATGAGGATATTTTCCGTCTAATGCAGAGCTATAGATAAATATAGATGGACATTTTCTCTGGCAATAGAGGATAACAACATTTGGAATTCGATGTAGAAAATAAGCAGTTTATATTTTCCAAATTAGTTTTGAAATGCTGCTATCCCCTTTTGGTCAGAAAATGTCTTCCAGGCGCCTTTTGCTGAAAGCAAGAGGAGGGAAAGTAATAGAAAAACAGAGAAAAAATAAAAAGAAGTAACTTCTCATCTTCTCTACAGCAATTATAAATACAATTATAAATTTACCTCTTACTCTAAGGGCACAGCTCAACTATCTTTTTTTTCTATGATCCGTCCTGTCTCATTGTCAACATCATAAGTTATAAGTTCATTTTTTTCTGCTTCAAGAAAAAAGTCCATAAGGGTTTCCACTTAGTAACGAATGCTAGATATTGTCAGAACCTCTCCATTAGATAATTAGGAAAGAAGACCACGAGACTCCATGGGTAGAAATCCAGTGTACTTTTACTAATTATAAATGATAAAAGGCATAGCGAAGCGAAGTCTGATTATTTAGGCGCGAAAGCGATTGATATATAGAATAACCCATTCCCCACCCCTTGGCATCACAGTTACAGTCCAATCATAATTCTCCCAAGTGTCAGGTGTGAGATAACTTCAAAAGGCATCACGAAGATGGAATGTCGGTGCCGTTAGTCCTGGCGGGAATCTCCTACACATGCGTAGTCCGACAGGCAGCTGAGCTCCAGAACCTTCCTCCAGCACAATTAGTAACCCCTCCCAAATATCATGCCCTCCCTCCCCGTTTCATGGCAGTCGAAGCAACAGCAAAGCAGAGGCTGACAGATATTCTCTTTTCTCTGATCAAAGTCAATTTAGCTACCTCAGCAAATTCCACCAACTGTTCCTCCATTGTAAGGTAAAGATAAAGGTTCTCCTCGCACAGATATGTTAGTTGTTCCTGACTCTAAGGAGCAGTGCTCATCTCTGTTTCAAAGCTAAAGAGCCAGCACTGTCCGAAGACCTCTCCGTGGTCATGTGGCCAGCAAGATTAAACGCCAAAGGTGCACGGAACACTGTTACCTTCTCACCAAAGGTGGTCCCTATTTTTCTACTTGCATTTTTACTGCATTTTGAACTTCTAGATTGGCGGAAGCTGGGACAAGTAAAGGGAGCTCACTCCGTTACACGGCGCTAGGGATTCGAACCGCCTGAACTGCCGAATTTTCTGATCAAAAAATTCAGCGACTTAGCCACTGAGCCACCATGTCCTTCCATTGTAGGTCGTGCCAAATCATTTAATTTTTGTGCAAACAATAATCTTACTAATTCATATTTTGCTGTTACATTAGTCAGTCTCACATGTTAACTCACACGTTAAGTTAGTTTAAGCTTGTCTTCACTTACATACAATTCCTATGTAGCTCACAGACCTCAATCACTTTGTATGCAAGTGCTAACTCAGACACCAAAGCTAGGTAAATTCAGGCAGAAGTTAGTGTGGCTCAAGTCAAGGATTCAAAAAGAATTCCTACAGCATGTGGGGTCCTTGGTGATCACTGAACTCGGTCGTTTTCTTGCAGCGCTCTACATGGGGCTGCCCTTGAAGAGTGTTCGAAGACTTCAGCTGGTCCAGAACGCAGCCGCGCAAGCGATTGTGGGTGCACCCAGCTACACCCACGTCACACTTATCCTCCGCGAGCTGCACTGGCTACCCATTAGTCTCCGGATCCGCTTCAAGGTGCTGGTCGCTACCTATAAAGCCCTACATGGCATCGGACCTGGATACCTGAGAGACCGCCTCCTGCCGATTACCTCCCATAGACTGATTAGATCTCACAGGTTAGGTCTTCTCCAGATCCCATCTGCCAGCCAATGTCGGCTGGCGACTCCCCGGGGGAGAGCCTTCTCTGTCGCAGCTCCAGCCCTCTGGAACGACCTCCCCATGGAGATCCGGACCCTTACTACCCTCCCGGCCTTCCGCAAAGCCGTTAAGTCCTGGCTGCTCCAGCAGGCCGCAGGGCTTTCGAAATATCCAGCCCCATGAAAACGGTGACTGTTGTGTATTTTAAAGTGTTGTTTTGTCTATTTATCCCCTTCCCTTGTTTATTGTAAGCCGCCCGGAGTCCTTCGGGAGTGGGCGGCATACAAGACCAATAAACAACAACAACAACACAGATGTTTCATTAACAAACTAGGTAATACGACTGATGAAATTATGAAGCTTAATAATGAAATATCTGCAAGAAAAACAGCCAAGTTCAGAGAGCATCAAGGAGCCCACAGTTCAACCCCGAAATACAAATATTCTTTTCTATTAGAATTCTTATGATATGTTATGGCAAATAATAAAGGTACATTTCACAGTTAAATCTACATGTTGATTTAACAGGCACTTATAATAACTCCTGCTATAAGTGAAAACGTAACCCAGCGGCTTATGGAAGGAGCCACTAAGAATTGGAATTTTTTCCAATTCTTCCCCACCCCCAGCTGTGCTCTGAATTGATAACACTGTGCTCCTATTGGGAGGAACTGGTCTGAAACTGAAGGCTTAGAGTGCATAAATTGCTCTGTTATATCAAACCTTTGTAATTGCTAGACTGCACCAAAGCTGCTTTTCAAATAGCAACTGGACTTTCTTCGATGTTTCCTAAGCTTTTCGAGACTGTACATTATTTCATTGCTTTACTTTCTTTTTAAACAAGAATAAAAAAATATTTCCTGCTCTCTAATGAAATTTGTCTCATGATTCCCCACCTCCGGATGGGCATTAACTGTCTGTTAGTAGCAATAGCAATAGCAGTTAGACTCATATACCACTTCATAGGGCTTTCAGCCCCCTCTCGTTTATCGTTTAATTTATTTGTATGCCGCCCTTTTCCCTGAAGGGACTCAGGGCGGCTCACAACTCAAAAGGGAGGGGAAATACAAACAGAGTAACAAAACATAAAACCATACATAGTTAAAAGCACAACAATCATACCATTCGAAGTGGGGCAACGAGTCTTTAGCCCCAGGCCAGTCGGAACAGCCAGGTTTTAAGGGCTATGCGGAAGGCCTGGAGGGTGGTGAGGGTACGAATCTCCACGGGGAGATCGTTCCAAAGGGTCGGAGCAGCCACAGAGAAGGCTCTCCTCCGGGTAGTCGCCAGTCGACACTGGCCAGCGGATGGAATTCGGAGGAGGCCTAGTCTGTGGGATCTAATTGGTCTAGAGGAGGTAATTGGCAGCAGGCGGTCTCTCAAGTACCCAGGTCCAATACCATGAAGGGCTTTGTAGGTGACGACGAGCACCTTGAAGCGTATCCGGAGACCAATAGGCAGCCAGTGCAGCTCGCGGAGGAGTTGCAGTTTACAGAGTCAGCATATCGCCCCCAACAATCCGGGTCCTCATTTCACCCACCTCGGAAGGATGGAAGGCTGAGTCAACCCTGAGCCTGTGAGATTTGAACCACCGAACTGCAGCTAACAGTCAGTTGAAGTGGCTGCAGTACTGCACTTTAACCACTGCGCCACCTCGGCTCTTTCTCTATTAGTGCCACCCATCAGGTGAGAACCTGAAGAAATAATAAACAACAGATGCCATTTACAGCAATATGAAATCATGGTGTGAGAGGCACTTGGTTCCATAATTGTGGCTTATATGGGTTGTAGCTATTAGTTCTTTAGCAACCAGGTTTATAGTCTTGGCTCCCTTCTCCCATCTGGCACCAAGAAACATTGCCACATTGACTGATGTTGAGTGAGTTTTGTGCTTTCATGTGTGGGAATGAGGGATACTTCCTCTTCCCCAGGCTCCATGCAATAAATTATTGATGGAAATCAACAAACGTGTTGACGGAAAGCCAGTTATGTGTCCAGGAAGAGTGCAAGGTTAATTACACTGATACTTAGAGTGGAAATATTTGCATTGGAGCATCCTTGTCTTCTGAGCCTAAGAGCCCTGGAGGCACCATGACTTCCTTAGATGGAGCAAGAGGGGGGGGGGAAAGTAGCTTGATAGGCACTGGTTAGCCTTGCAGATCCTTTACAATAGCAGTTAGACTTATAGCAGTTAGACTTATATACCGCTTCATAGGGCTTTCAGCCCCCTCTAAGCGGTTTACAGAGTCAGCATATTGCCCCCAACAACAATCCGGGTCCTCATTTCACCCACCTCGGAAGGATGGAAGGCTGAGTCAACCCTGAGCCGGTGAGATTTGAACAGCCCAACTGCAGAACTGCAGTCAGCTGAAGTAGCAATAGCAATAGCAGTAGACTTATATACCGCTTCATAGGCCTTTCAGGCCTCTCTAAGCGGTTTACAGAGAGTCAGCATATTGCCCCCAACAATCTGGGTCCTCATTTTACCCACCTCGGAAGGATGGAAGGCTGAGTCAACCCTGAGCCGGTGAGATTTGAACCGCTGACCTGCTGATCTAGCAGTAGCCTGCAGTGCTGCATTTAACCACTGCGCCACCTCGGCTCAGTATCTAATACACTGAACAAGTAGAAAACAAAGCTCATCAGGTGCCAGAAATGGTCTACTCATGACTTTCCTATGGAATATCCTGGTGTTCAGCCTATACTTCAAGTGGGGATTGAGAAGAGGTATATTGTGAGAGCTTAACCTGACACTGTTGTATGTGTAAAAGACTTTTCAATATTCCTTGTATTGAAAGGAGTTTCACGACTTTTGGATGCTTCCGTTATCTGCCAAATATATCTTAATTTATCCATTCTGATTGGTTTGGTGGTCTGCAGCAAACCCCCAGATGTTATTAGCTTGCTCCTTTATCAAACTTGCTGGGGGCAAGTGACCATGCGATATTGGAATTCAACATTATGCAAACACAAGTAGTAGAATAAAGTCAAGACTAGAGTCTTGGACTTTAAGAGAGCTAATTTCAATAAACTTAGAGAGAGCTTGGGGAAAATTCCATGGATGAGAATCCTCAAGGGGAAAAGAACTCAAGAAGCTTGGGGAAATTTTGAAAAAATGAGATTACAAAAGCCCAGTCTAGCACAATACCAATGAAGAAGAAAAATAACAGCTCCCAAAAGAAACCAGCATGGCTGCATAAAGAACTCTCTGACAAATTGAAAGACAAAAAAGATAAGTATAAAAAGTGGAAAGGGGGGGACATACCTAAGGCAGAATATCAGCAAATAGCCCGAGCCTGTAAAGATGAAGTGAGGAAAGCTAAGGGTCACAATGAAGAAAGGCTTGCCACAAAAGTAAAAAATAACAAAAAAAGCTTCTTCCAACATGTTAAAAACAAGAAAAAGGATAAGGAAACAATTTGGTCCATTGCTGGGAGAAAGCGGCAAGAAGGTGACAAGCAACAGGGAGAAAGCAGAATTATTTAAATCATTTTTTGCATCTGTCTTTACACAAAGGGATAAAACAGTCCAACTTATCAAAAACAGCACCACAAAAATCAGATTAGGAACACAAGTTGAAATAGGGAAGAAAATGGTAAGTGAGCACCTGTCTACCCTAGCCGAGTTCAAATCACCAGGACCGGATGGATTACACCCCAGGGTTCTGAAGGAACTGGCAGACGAGATCTCAGAACCACTGAACTATATCTTTCAGAGATCCTGGAGCACCAGGGAACTACCAGAGGACTGGAAAAGAACTGATGTGGTTCCCAACTTCAAAAAAGGGGGAAAAAACAGATCCAGGAAACTACAGACATATCAGCCTGACCTCAATACCAGGAAAGATTCTGGAAAGATAATCAAGCAACAAATTAGCGAACACCTAGAAGCAAACAAAGTAATGGCCAAAAGCCAACATGGGTTTGTCAAAAACAGATCATGCCAGACTAATCTTATTGCATTCTTTGATGACAAAATTAGTGGACTAGAGGAATGCCATTGATATAGTTTACTTGGACTTCAGTAAGGCATTTGATAAGGTAGACCATAACCTACTACTAGATAAAGTAGAAGAATGTGGGCTGGACAGCATCACCACCAGATAGGATTCGTAACTGGCTGACCAACCACACTCAATGTGTAGTCCTCAATGGAACTGCATCTTCATGGAGGGAGGTATGTAGTGGAGTATCCCAAGGCTCTGTTTTAGGCCCAGTACTCTTCAACGTCTTCATCAATGATTTGGATGAGGGAATAAATTTGCAGATGACACCAAGCTGGCAGGAATAGCCAACACTCCAGAAGACAGGCTTAAAATACAGAAGGATCTTGACAAACTTGAACATTGGGCACTATCTAATAAAATGGAATTCAATGGTGAAAAGAGTTCTACATTTAGTCAAGAAAAATGAAATGCACAGGTACAGTATAGGTGGTACCTTGCTCAACAGTAGTAATTGTGAAAGGGATCTTGGAGTCTTAGTGTACAACCATTTAAATATGAGCCAGCAGTGTGCAGCAGCTGCCAAAAAAGCCAACACAGTTCTAGGCTACATAAACAGAGGGATAGAATCAAGATCACACGAAGTGTTAATACCACTTTATAATGCCTTGGCAAGGCCACACTTGGAATACATTCAGTGTTCCAAGTATGGAACTTGCATTCAGTTTTGGTCACCACGATGTAGAAAAGATTTGGAGACTCTAGAAAGAGTGCAGAGAAGAACAACAAAGATGATTAGGGGACTGGATACTAAAACATATGAAGAACGGTTGCAGGAACTGGGTATGCCTAGTTTAATGAAAAGAAGGACTAGGGGAGAAATGATAGCAGTGTTCCAATATCTCAGGGGCTGCCACAAAGAAGAGGGAGTCAAACTATTTTCCAAGGCACCTGAGGGTAGAACAAGAAGCAATGGGTGGAAACTAATCAAGGAGAGAAGCAACTTAGAACTGAATAGAAATTTCCTGACAGTGAGAACAATTAATCAGTGGAACAGAAGTTGCCTCCAGAAGTTGTGAATCCCCCAACACTGGAAGTCTTTAAGAAGATGTTGGATAGCCATTTGTCTGAAAGGGTATAGGGTTTCCTGCCTAGGCAGGGGGTTGGACTAGAAGACCTCCAAGGTCCCTTCCAACTCTGCTATTGTATTGTATTGTATTGTATTGTATTGTATTGTATTGTATTGTATTGTATTGTATTGTATTGTATTGTATTGTATTGTATTGTATTGTATTGTATTGCATTGTATTGCATTGCATTGCATTGCATTGTATTGCTTTAGCACATGTTGTTGTCAGGTCAATTGGCCTCTGCAAATATGTTCATTCATGTGTTCCAAACAGGAGTTCTTCTGAAACATTTTATTGTTTATTCCTGCTGGAGCTTTGCATTCAGTGAGAAGTATTGAACACAAACATATTTTGGTACAACAATAGCAATAGCAATAGCAGTAGACTTATATACCGCTTCATAGGCCTTCAGGCCTCTCTAAGCGGTTTACAGAGAGTCAGCATATTGCCCCCAACAATCTGAGTCCTCATTTTACCCACCTCGGAAGGATGGAAGGCTGAGTCAACCCTGAGCCGGTGAGATTTGAACCGCTGACCTGCTGATCTAGCAGTAGCCTGCAGTGCTGCATTTAACCACTGCGCCACCTTGGATTGTAAGGATTCACTCATGTTTCACCTGGCATTCCTTGCTGGAAAGATGATCCCCTGCCTCTTGGGTTCCAAAGCTGATCCTCTCCTCCACTGATCCTACTGGGTGGAGAAAAGGAAACTTAGATGGAACATATTCTGGAGGTTGCAGGAGGGAGCAATTGAAATGCTTAATTCCCTGGAATGGATGCTCTGACATGGAGCAATCCTAAAATGTGTCAGGAGCCAATTGTAACGCCAACTGGCATCGCAGTTAATTCTCTGCTAATTCCCCTTGAAATCCGAAGTGTATCCTAATGGAACCACCTCCAGACTTGCCAAACAACACTCCCTGGGAAGAATAGCAATAGCAGTTAGACTTATATACCGCTTCATAGGTCTTTCAGCCCTCTCTAAGCGGTTTACAGAGTCGGCATATCGCCCCAACAATCTGGGTCCTCATTTTACCCACCTCGGAAGGATGGAAGGCTGAGTCAACCCTGAGCCGGTGAGATTTGAACCGCCGAACTGCTGAACTAGCAGTCGGCTGAAGTGGCCTGCAGTACTGCACTCTACCACTGCGCCACCTCGATTCTACCGGAAGGGTTCAAAGGAACGGGGTAAGGGATGAACAATTAAGGGAGGAGTTTCAGAAAGTATTATTCGGTTCTGGGGAAGAAACACCTGGTTCTGTATGTCAATGTGCCTATCTTGGAGGTCTGGCATAACCATCACTGCTGACCAAGATGCCTACAGATCTTACCACATAGCTGAAACTTGGCCTATGTCAAATATGGTGAAAGGTGCATATGAAAGCCAGCATCCCAAGGAAGAAGCAGTTTGGCCTCTTTGCATATACAGGAATTAATTTTGCAGCTCCTTCATTTCTTACTTCCATCCCATCCAACATGATGCAACTCACTGTTATCAAGATTTTCATTTTCCTGCTAATCACGACCAGAAACGTTTCTGTTTCTATTCCGGTGGAAGCTGCTGAATCTTGTGAATTTTAAAAGTTTCCTCACTCACGAATCCAACTAATTTCATATCTAGATTTCAAACGAGAAAGCCTCAAACACTTTCTAATTGGGGAATCAGTAACAATATTTATAACAGACAGGAAAAAAAAAATGAAAGAGTTACGTCATTGCAATCCACTCCCTATAAGAAGTTGGGACATCAAAAGGTGAAAGGACTTTAAAAGGCAGCATCACTCAATCTTCTCACTTCTTATTTAAAGCGGTGAACATTTCAATCTTTCCAAGCCCAGAGTTTCCCTCCAGGACAGCAAATAGATTCTGGTAAAACTTTCTTTTTTTCCTTATGCAGATTGTTGATTTTTGTAGAACAGAAGACAGATAATGTTCTCTCTACTCAGCAACATTTTAAGGTTCTGAAAGCAATTTTAGCTATGAGAGATCGTTGGCTTCTTGATAGATGCCAGCATTGCAATTGTTTGTTTTCATTTAAAGTAGTATTTCTAAACTTGGCATGTTTAAACTTGCACATCCCAGAATAACCTAGCCAGCCTGGCTGGCTAACTGGGGAGTTCTGGGACTTGAAGTCCACACATCCTAAACTTGTCGAATTTGAGAAACACTACTTTTAAAGGAACAAAGATTCCATTTCATTGGAAATACAGGATGTGTTTTTATCTCAGGTTCTGAGACTTTGGCATACAAGGAAATGCTGATTTTGGCATACAAGGAAAAGGGAATAATAATTGAGGAAAATCCTTTGTCAGAGAAGAGGGATAATGGCTCCCCTCTTCAAAACTTCTCCTCTGACAAATGTCCACCAATTATTTATCTAAATTCTTCTATACAGGCATCAGAAATTCATTTATAAGGAGGGAACCTGTTTTTTTTTAAAATTAATTCAAGAAGCTGTGATACTCCTAAAATAGTCTATTAAATGGATGTACGCCAGATTTGTACTAGATTTGAGTTTATTTTGCTTAACCAAAATTCTAGAAAAGAGTTTTAGCTAAAGAATATTCAGTGAATCAGTAGTAAACATCAGTTTATTTTACTGTTGCATACATTGGCTTAATTTTATTGCTCCTGCATCACCCCTCATATGATCTTTAAAAAATAATAATCCATCCCTGTCCTAAAAGGTAAATACTTATTGCAGTGCAGAATTTCTTGCAGAATTTACATGTCTAAATGCCAAATTAAATCAAAAGTTTATTGTTTAAGACCACCAGTGAAGTGAAAATAAAACAGGTAAAAATTGAAACATAAAACTAAAAAGAAATTGGTACACTTTTTCAAGCCCCACAAAAGACTGATCTGTAAAGGCGGTGGGGGGGGGGGAGAGGTAAAACTAGGCAATTTGGAATGATGTGTCCAAAGAGTCGTGGCACGACAAAACCGCGCTCGTCAAAATAGCGGTGATAAAACCGCATCGCTAAAGCCGCAACGTCATCACCGCGACGTCATCACCGCCGCGACAACAGCACGGCGGCAGAAAGCCGATTTAAATTAAGGTAAGGGTTAGGGTTAGGTTTAGGGGTTTGCTTTAGGGTTAGGTTTAGGGTTAGGGTTGGGTTAGGTTAGGGTTAGGTTAGGGTTAGGTTTAGGGTTAGGTTTAGGGTTAGGTTTAGGGTTAGGTTTAGGGTTAGGTTTAGGGTGCTGAGTGCTTCGGAAGGCGCGGATTTGCCCTTCGCGGTTATGTCATCACGGTAGGGTCACGTTTTTCCTTAGCGCTTCGGACGGCATGGATTTGCCCTCCGCACTTATGTCGGCGCGGATAAGGGCTTCGCGGTTTTGTGGTGGAACCCCAAAGAGTGGCCAAGCTTTCTGTCAGATGATTTCTTAAAACAGGATAGATAAAAATAATCTGGAATTCTCTGTAGAAAAAGCAATGAAGGACTGTTTGACTCAAGGACAAACCACAATAGCTTTAAGATTCCACCGTAATAAATGTTTTCAGCTCTTTGGATTGCAACATATTGGGTATCAAATAACAGTATTATATAGAACCTCTCTGAGATTTTATTTTATTTCATAAGGAGTTCAAATCTAGGAGTTCTATGCTTGTTCCTCACTTTCTCCAACTAAGACTTCTCTCACCAAGGTAATCTCAATGTTTTCCAGGAGGGGGTGATATAGAGTAAATGCTCCACTGAGACTCAGTGCTTGTATAAGTATGTGGGAACCACAGACTAGACAACAAACTTGAGTTCAAAGGATGGGTTGAGGGTGGAGTAAGCATCTCAGAAGGAACTTTCCCAAATTTTCAAGATATGTAAAAGTGAGGGACAGGAGAGGTGCTTTCGGACCTGCAAGATTCTGTTAATGTAACCCTAGAATAAAGCTAGTAATAGAGCTAATACCAGAGGTTCCTACTGGTTTGGCCCGATTTGGCCCAACTGGTAGTGGTATGCCGGCCTGGGTCTCAGAACCGGCAGTGACCCAGGCTGGCCACACCCTCGAAACTGGTTCCTTGGTCACCGCCATCTCTACTACCATCTTTTTTTTAGTTCTGCGCGTGCACAGAACAATTTCCATTGAACTGTGCATGTGTGCAAGTTGTGCACGTGAGCGAACCAGCAGTAAGGCGGCTGAAACCCACCCCTGGCTGGTTCCACCACAAATGCGCAAACGACAAAAGCGCGTCTGACTAAACCGCAGTGACAAAACCGCGCCGACAAAACCGCGCCGACGAATGAGCGCTGAAGCGCACGACAACAGCGCGCCGACAGAAGCGCGCTGTAACATAACCCTAAAAATAACCCTAACCCTAACGCTAAACCTAACCCTAAACCTAACCCTAAACCTAAACCTAAACCTAAACCTAAACCTAATCCTAATCCTAATCCTAAACCTTACCTTAACTTAAATCGCGCTTCTGTCGGCGCGCTGTTGTCAGCGCGCTTTTGACATCGTGGTTTTAGCACCGCGGTTTTGTCGGCATGCTTTTGACGTTTGCACTTTTGTCGTGCCACGCCCCTGGCTAGCACCTCTCACTGTGCTTCTTGTTTGAATTGCCTCACAATGCTAACAACAATCTAACACATCTGAAAGTTCCCCTCCCATCCTTTTCCTTCCGGGAAACTAGGGAGGATACCTTCTCAGGTGCTTTCCCAACTCTTATCCCTTCTTCACATTTAAATTTTGTTATCAGACCATCGTCTAAGACTGTAAATCTTTTTCCTGCCTCCCATAGTTTTCTTACATAACACAAACCATTATAGTTCTCTAATCATATATCTGACCTCCTGCCATTGCTGGGTTCCACCAGTCTCTACTGCTGATTCTCTCAGGGGCGCAGCGTGCATGTGCATTCTTGATGTGCACTGCGCATGCATGCGCAGCACTATAAAAATGTGCAGAATCTAAATACAAGATGGCAGGAGAATTGGTTTGGAGGCATGGCAAGCCTGGGTCGCTGCTGGTTCCAGAGACCCATGCCGCCAAGCTGCTACCGGTTCAGCCGAACCGGTCCAAACCAGTAGGAACCTACCACTACCTCCTGCTTATAATTAAAACACAGGTATTTGAAGATAATATTCATATATTAGATTTATATGCCATTCGTCTCCCAGCAATCTAGTGCATCACTTAAACTCATATGAATAGACATAAGACTGCAATATTAGTAAATATCAGTGCACGTCAAATTGTTCTTTTTAACAGGGACAACATCAGAGCAGCTAAGCCCTTTATTCTAATGGTTAGTTACACAATAGCAGTTAGACTTACATACCGCTTCATAGGGCTTTCAGCCCTCTCTAAGCGGTTTACAGAATCAGCATATTAATACATGTTCTCACTTTTAAGATAATATAAACACCCCCACAATCCGGGTCCTCATTTTACCCACCTCGGAAGGATGGAAGGCTGACTCAACCCTGAGCCGGTGAGATTTGAACCGCCGAACTGCAGAACTGCAGTCAGCTGAAGTGGCCTGCAGTACTGCACTCTACCCACTGTGCCACCTCGGCTCTTAATGACGATTTCTTAATAGTTCCCAATTGTTACAACTTTTGTGTGGGTATTCTAGCAATGTCACTCATGATTTATTGGCATCAAACATTTCTCAATCTTCTAAACACTGCTTTTTATATATATAGGTACAAGATGTGGCTCTTATTTTTAGTGTTTTTCGCACTTCAAGGCATTTTATCTTCCTCGGCAATAGTGCTCCAAGCCGGAAATCCTGAAGCATACATGAACGTTGTAAGTTGTCATTGTGTCAGTGGTGGGATATGTCTGGTATGCCCTGGTACGGGCATACTGGTGCTTGCTGGGAGCACCAAGTACTGTTCCAGTACAGTGCTCCGCACACCCGCTCTCCTTATCTCTATTTGAGACGACTGAGGCATTTGCGCATGTGCATGGGGCGTACAGCACCTGCACAACACTCCGCCGAGCAGCTGGAGGGTCGCAGGTGGTGGGTATGCATGTATGTATTGTGCGCATGGACGTGGTGGTCGCCCGGCCTCATTGCAGTGTACCAGTTGCAATGGGAGTCGGAACCCACCACTGAATTGTGTTGAATAAATGTTTAAAACAGGATTTCAAGTTACATATGTATTGAATTCCAGAAAAGCAGAAAACGTTAAAAAAAGAATTAATAACCCCGCCTTGGTTTTGTTTAAGATGTACAGATGTACAGGGAAACAGATGTCTTTTAAAATACTGTTCTCATAACCTACAACAATAAATAACATTCCTGAACAACACTGTTTCTTGACCTTCCCTTCCTCAAAGGGCCGAGGTGGCGCAGTGGTTAGGGTGCAGTACTGCAGGCCACTTCAGCTGACTGTTATCTGCAGTTCAGCGGTTCTAATCTCACCGGCTCAAGGTTGACTCAGCCTTCCATCCTTCCGAGGTGGGTGAAATGAGGACCCGGATTGTTGTTAGGGGCGATATGCTGACTCTGTAAACCGCTTAGAGAGGGCTGAAAGCCCTATGAAGCGGTATATAAATCTAACCGCTATTGCTAAAGGGCTAATAGGAGCTGAAAATGACTAGAAAAAAATACAAATAAATTAAAATAATTATTTATAAATAAATAAAACAAAGTCTTCCCAGGGACTTTAATTTTTTTCCATTATGGATCACTGATCTTCTCGGTTAAAAAGGGCATGGTGTTTTATTGATAGTAGCAATAGCAATAGCACTTATATATCACTTCTATAGTCTTTACAGCTCTCTCTAAGCGGTTTACAGAGTCAGCATCTTGCCCTCAACAATCTGGGTCCTCATTTTACCAACCTCGGAAGGATGGAAGGCTGTGTCAACCTGGAGCCTGGCAAAATTTGAATTGCCAAATTGCAGGCAGCTGGCAGTCAGCAGAAGTAGCCTGCAGCATTGCATTCTAACCACTGTGCTACCGCAGCTTATGAATACATGTTCTCACTTTTAAGATAATATAAACACATGAACTCTTCCAATCCTTTTCACATTTGATCTTCCACATTTAAAAAAAAAAAGGAATCCTTTGGCTATTTCCAGACTTTTTAAAGGTGATTCTACACATTAATAATGCACCAATCGATAGGTAATATAAAAACATGATGCAGTTATCCTGAAATTTCCTTCAACAGAGCGAAATCATTCACCATCAAGGATACCAAGCTGAAGAATATGAAGTAACAACTTCTGATGGTTACATTCTCACGGTTAACAGAATTCCACATGGCAGAAATTCCACATGGAGCCTATGTAAGTAAAAATATATATCAGACTATACATTTTTCATGGGAGATATTTATGAAAAGTTTGTTTAGAAACTTTGGGGAAGGCATATCTTATTCCATTGGAGTAAGCCAACATTAGGTAGCCAATTATTTTCCAATTGACACAACTTTCAAATGTACTTTCAAATTATAGGGTTGGAAGGCAGCATGGAGGGCTTCTAGCCATCACCTTTCCAAGACCAGGAATGGGAGCATAATATCCAGTTCTTTTTGAAGATTTTTGAAGATCAAAGAGATAGAACTTAGAAGTGTACAGAAATTCATTCCTGTGCACATACCTTTACTCCTAGGCATTTGGGATATTTATTCCTGCATTTTTTCAACATTGTGACACACACAGACACACACAAACACACACACACACACACACACACAAGCTCCATCATACATTGCCTTTAATATCCTTTATGCTAACACGTAACCTCTAAACAGATTAGATTTTGGAAATATGATCCTCAAAAGAAAAAATGAATTCCATTTCATGGTAGAGAAAATGTTATTTTGTATTATTAGATAAAGGAATGATAAATAATGGATTGAGCAGAGTGCATCATTAATATAATGACCAATTGATGAACTGTTCCCATGACCCCTTAATGATAAGTACCATTAATTTTATAGATACATGCTACCATTCAGGGATGTGCAGTCACTAGAGGCAGGGGAGGCGTGGCCTCACCAGTCATGAGGAAAAGGAAAGAATTTTAAAGAATTTTTTAAGAAAAATAAGAGCCGAGGTGGCGCAGTGGCTAAATGCAGCACTGCAGGCTACTTCAGCTGACTGCAGTTCTGCAGTTCGGTGGTTCAAATCTCACTGGCTCAAGGTTGACTCAGCCTTCCATCCTTCCGAGGTGGGTAAAATGAGGACCCAGATTGTTGTTGGGGGCAATATGCTGACTCTGTAAACCGCTTAGAGAGGGCTGAAAGCCCTATGAAGCAGTATATAAGTCTAACTGCTATTGCTATTGCTATTGCTATTTTAAAAATAATTAAAGCCAAGGTAGTTGCTGCCAGATTCCAAGTCACAGTGACTTGGAGTCTGCTTAGTGTTAACTATAGGAGGAGGCCAGAGAACTAGGGGCCTCTTTTGCATAAGGAATTTTTTGCCTTTTAAGAGTTAACCAAGGGTTAAAAAGCGAAAAAATTCATATGCAAAGGAGGCAGGTGTTCTCTCGCCTCCTGTAGAAGGCATTTTTAGAGGCTTTTTAGAGTTCTCTGGGAGCAACTAGCTCAGTCTGACTCAGCCTTTCATGAGGGCAGGCAAAAGGAGAGTTGAAATCCTCTCTGAAACAGCTGGAAAAGGTGCGTGTGTGGGGAGGGGGGAGGAATTCAAAAAGTTTGATTGCATGCAGAACCATGTTGCCTTTTCAAACACACACACACACACACACACACACACAGATGGATAAAAGTATATAAGCCCAGCTTCACTGATTACAAGTTTGAAAAGGCAACGTGGCTCCACCTGCAATCAAAGGCTCCGATTGGAAGGCAGCAGGGGAAGGGGGGGGGTATGGCAGAGGAGCTTCTTTCAAGCCTTTGGAAAATATATCCAATCCAACTTCTGTGTTTGTGTTTGTTTGAGAGTGAGTGAGTGAGAGAGAGAGGGATCCAACTTCTCTGTGTGTGTGCGTGTGTCTGTTTGAGAGAGGGGGGAGGGAGGAAGGAGGGGGAGGGAGAAGAAAAAGAATGGGAAAACTTATTTTGCAAGGGGGAAAAATGCTGTCGCTTTAAATCGGAACTGAGCATGCCTGGCTGTGGAATTCTGGGAGTTGAAGTCCACAAGTCTAAAAAGCTGCCTCACCAGCCATAAAGCTGACCACACGTCACTGCTACCATTGACCACGGGAGACTAAAAATCACATACATAATTTGTACATTTCAGCAAATTATGAATATCTTGCTCTGGTTTTGAGCAGCCGTCTAGATTCTAATATAAATTTGGAGATCTGGATGAAGAACTAAGGACCTACGCTGGTACTGAATTTAGGGTTGCTTCATACGCACAAGACAAACAAAATTGGATATCCCACAAAATTTCAGGGACTGGGGTGAACAATAACGATGTTTGTGGTATCTTTTTACAGCAGGAAAACCAGCTGTGCTTTTGCAGCATGGCTTATGTCTGGAAGGAAGGACGTGGGTTGCAAACATGCCCAATCAGAGTCTTGGATTCATGCTAGCAGATGCAGGCTATGATGTCTGGATAGGGAACAACAGAGGCAACTCCTGGTCTCGAAAACATCAATACCTTACAATCCAGCAAGACCAGTATCACGCTTACAGGTGATTTAAAAACAGAATGGATAGACAGCCTCAGGATTTGGAGGGTTTTTTTTTGTTTGCTTTTAATTGCATTTCTTAGACTTAATGTGGAACAGCCTTTTACCAGATTGCACAACACTATTCACAATTCCATGTGATTTAGCTGCATTTCCTATTTCCTTGTTCAAAATGTTATTAAATTTTAAGCCTGTGTTACGAAGGAGGAATGTTTAGCTTTTTACTGTAAAATACAAGATTTAAACATTCAACAGCAAGAATGGAAGAGAATTTTTTTTTGAAAACAATAGTTTGAAAGTTGTTCCTAATTATTTGATATTAATCGACTGATTGTGTTCTCCTTCATTGTGTGAATAACATTGCACGACCCGTGGTTAAAATTAGTAACAAAGAAATTAGGCCGTTCAGATTCTTATTTGTAAAAGCGTACTATAAAGAGAAATCCATCCATTGGATTCATCCATTGACAAACATTGTGATATGGAGATTCAATACATCAAAACATTTTCTAGGAGTTAGGGAAGTGTTGTGAATCAGCAGAAGTTTGCTGTGAGTTGAGTCAGGATGCAGGAATAACAAAGCATCTTTGCAAGGCATGGTTCAATCTATCTACATTAGGTTGAAATTCTATTGCTTGAATTAGAGAGCTCATAAAAACAGGATCAATTATCTCATGCAATGAGCCGAGGTGGCGCAGTGGTTAAATGCAGCACTGCAGGCTACTTCAGCTGACTGCAGTTCTGCAGTTCGGCTGTTCAAATCTCACCGGCTCAGGGTTGACTCAGCCTTCCATCCTTCCGAGGTGGGTAAAATGAGGACCCGGATTGTTGTTGGGGGCGATATGCTGACTCTGTAAACCGCTTAGAGAGGGCTGAAAGCCCTATGAAGCGTTATATAAGTCTAACTGCTATTGCTATTGCTATTGCTAATATGAATTCTCTATTATGTCTTACAGTTTTGATGAAATGGCCAGATATGACCTCCCAGCAATGATTTCTTTTATTGTGGAAAAAACAAGAAATTCCAAGATACATTTAGTGGGATTCTCTCAAGGTGCCACTCTAGGTATATTATAGAAACCACTTCTACACAAACTACATGCAGCTGTAGTTGTATAGCATGTATCCATGACAGAATGGCAAAAGATGGACATGGATGGAGATATTATAAAATTAGAATGACATTAATATATGCTTATTTCATACATGCCTTTAGATATATTGCCTCAGAAATTTGTATTTGTATTTGGTTTATTTGTATGCTGCCCTTCTCCAGGAGGGACTCAGGGTGGCGAACAACTCAGGGGGGAAAGGGAACATAAAACACAATACACATAATTAAAATACACAAAAATCACACAGAAATACCAGTCGAGAGGGGAGGGGAACTCATCAACCCCAGGCCTGCCGACACAGCCAAGTTTTGATGGCTTTCTGGAAGGCCTGGAGAGAGGTGAGGGTCTGGATCTCCGTGGGGAGTTCATTCCAAAGGGCCGGAGCTGCCACAGAGAAGGCCCTCCCCCGGGTGGTAGCCAGGTGGCATTGGCTGGTAGACGGAACCCGGAGGAGGCTAACCCTGTGAGATCTAACGGGTCTATGGGAGGTAATTGGCAGCAGGCGGTCTCTCAAGTACCCAGGTCCAATACCATGAAGGGCTTTATAAGTGACGACTAGCACCTTGAAGCGTATCCGGAGACCAATCGGTAACCAGTGCAGCTCGCGGAGGATAGGTGTAACGTGGGTGTACCGAGGTGCACCCACAATCGCTCGCGCGGCTGCATTCTGGATGAGTTGAAGTCTTCGAATACTCTTCAAAGGCTGCCCCATGTAGAGCGTGTAGAAAACCATGTAGAAAATCCAGGATAAAACAAGTTAATTTCTCTAACACAGGATAAAAGCTTAACCAAGCCTTTCTGATTTGGATTTTAAAATAATCTGCTTTTTAGTCTTCAGGAAGACTCTTAAAAACGTTTTAATGCAACTTTCTGAAATTAAGTAACATTACGTTACTAAAAAGTCAATAAAGTTTTGTGAAATAAAGAAGTTGCTTGTTGCTGAATAGTTCAGTGGAGAGCAACATGTTGCCCACAACTTCCTCAAGTAGCATTAGCAAAACTCCATAACCAACTCATTTTAAAGTGGCCCAAATCTCTTGAGATTGCCAAACAATATTTTACACAAAAAAATGTTCCAGTCTTATGGTATTTAATTATCAGAGTGCCATTGCACAAGGTTTTGAAACTTGTGCAATCTCACCAGTTTTAATTATGTCATAAATTGTGTGTGTGTGTGTGTGTCTGTCTGTCTGTCTGTCTGTCTGTCTGTCTATCTATCTATCTATCTATCTATCTATCTATATCTATCTATCTATCTATCTATCTATCTATCTATCTATCTATCTATCTATCTATCTATATATATATATATATATATATATATATATATCAGTGGTGGGTTCTGGATCCTGTTGCAACCAGTACAGTGCAATGGGATCTGGCGTCCTCCACATGCATGTGTGCAGCACATGCACACCCATGCATACACACACGCATACGTCCCTACCTACGTGATGCCACTGTGACGCTCCAGCTGCTCAGTGGAGCATCGCGCAGGCACCGCACCTATCTCCCTGGCTCAGCTGATAAAGGAGGAGAACCTGTGGCTTAGTGGCTAACACAACCACCTAATATGCAATACAGCACAGGTTCAAATCCCAGTAAGGACTTGGCTAGCTGATGAGAGCTAAATAGCTTGAAATAGAGCTATACTAGTCTCCCTTTATTTATTTATCAGCACAAATACAACACACACACACACACACACACGCACACACACACACAGGCAATGTTACATAATAGTATTTGCTGCCTGAAAAGATTGCTGATTCTAGAATAGTTGAATTACTTTGGAGTGGTTTTGAAATAAGTGATAGATTGCGTTCAGATGGCTTATTTCCATTTTTAAAAAATTCTTCCAGAGATTGTGCTATAAGCAGATCTGTTCATTGAATGCCATTGATTCCTTGGCAGAAGAAATGCAAGCTAATATTTGTCCAATTCTAAAGGATGAGAGGATCGTGTCATTAATGAGTAAAAATCCCCTTGCCTTTCTAGATTAGGCATGTGATCATATTGCAATATTCCATGTTTCATTCGCCTTTTTTTGTCCTAAGTATTTGTAATTTGAAAATCCTGCATATGAACATTAGTTTGGATCAGGAATCTATCCCCCCTCCTCCCAAGTAAATCTCTCCTGGTTCTTTTACTTCTATTAATTGTGCTTAAGAGTTTCACCTAAAATATGGACTCTGAAAAATGTGGGTTTTTAAGGTCAATGTTTTGGGTTTGTATTCTCAGGTTTGATTGCACTGTCATCCATGCCACATGTGGCTGAAAAGATAAAAATGTTCCATGCCTTGGCTCCAGCAACCACAGTAAAGAATTCCAAATCTCCAATAACCAAATTACTATTCCTGCCAGATGCTACAATAAAGGTATTTGACATACAATGTGATGGTAGTAGCAAAGATGAGGATTTCAATTATTTAATTATTGTTTCCCTATAACACATTGATTCAACTCTGGGTACATAACTTTTTGATTTTGGACTGCTTTAATATCTGTTGTCTGGGGGAATCCCTGCTACATATGCAGTGGAGTACCCCAAGGCTCTGTTTTAGGCCCACTACTCTTCAACATCTTCATCAATGATTTGGATGAGGGGATAAATGGGGAACTCATCAAATTTGCAGATGACACCAAGCTGGCAGGAATAGCCAACACTCCAGAGGACAGGCTTAAGATACAAAAGGATCTTGACAAACTTGAACATTGGGCACTATCAAATAAAATGAAATTCAATGGTGAAAAGAGTCAGGTTTTACATTTAGGCAACAAAAACAAAATGCACAGGTACAGTATAGGTGGTACCTTGCTCAACAGTAGTAACTGTGAAAGGGATCTTGGAGTCCTAGTGGACAACCATTTAAATATGAGCCAGCAGTTTGCAGCAGCTGCCAAAAAAGCCAGCACAGTTCTAGGCTACATAAACAGAGGGATAGAATTAAGATCACGTGAAGTGTTAATACCACTTTATAATGCGTTGGTAAGGCCACACTTGGAATACTGCATTCAGTTTTGGTCACCACGATGTAGAAAAGATGTGGAGACTCTAGAAAGAGTTCAGAGAAGAGCAACAAAGATGATTAGGGGACTGGAGACTAAAACATATGAAGAACATTTGCAGGAACTGGGTATGTCTAGTTTAATGAAAAGAAATACTAGGGGAGACATGATAGCAGTGTTCCAATATCTCAGGGGTTGCCACAAAGAAGAGGAAGTCAAACTATTCTCCAAAGCACCTGAGGGTAGAACAAGAAGCAATGGGTGGAAACTAATCAAGGAGAGAAGCAATTTAGAACTGAGGAGAAACTTCCTGACAGTTAGAACAATTAATCAGTGGAACAACTTGCCTCCAGAAGTTGTGAATGCTCCAACACTGGAAGTTTTAAAGAAAATGTTGGATAGCCATTTGTCTTAAATGGTATAGGGTTTCCTGCCTAGGCAGGGGGTTGGACTAGAAGACCTCCCAGGTCCCTTCCAACTCTGCTATTGTGTTGTATTGAATGATCCTTCGATATTGGACCATTTATCGCCCAATCTTTCTTCTAGAAATACTTACTAGCCAAAAACTAAAATGTGGGGATGCATTTTAATACACTATCCTATGCTTCTGCTGATCTGAACTTTCTTGAAATACAATATTGAAATAGATGGGCCAGTATTAAGAATTAACCAACATCAAGAGCTGAGGTGGCGCAGTGGTTAGAGTGCAGCACTGCAGGCTACTTCAGCTGACTGCAGTTCTGCAGTTCGGCGGTTCAAATCTCACCGGCTCAGGGTTGACTCAGCCTTCCATCCTTCCGAGGTGGGTAAAATGAGGACCCGGATTGTTGTTGGGGGCAATATGCTGACTCTGTAAACCGCTTAGAGAGGGCTGAAAGCCCTATGAAGCGGTATATAAGTCTAACTGCTATTGCTATAAGAGTTAGCTACTAACATTGGAATGGCGACCCATTTTTTAAAGTTCACATCTGACTACACTTTTCTCTAATTTTTCATTTGCTGACTATTTTGAAGAAACAAAATTTACTTGTCATGGAAAATGTACACGGTTCCAGATTTTGCACTACAGCAAATAAATATTATATTTATTGAGGAAAAATATGCGGGAAAGAGTTATAAAATGCTTTAATATGAGGGAACCTCGCAAAAATGCTAGAGCTTTAAAATGTTTCTCTTTTAAGAAAGGGGAACCAAAATACACCAAATTCTCAAGGCCGAGCGACCAAATTTAGTGCATCTACAGAAATAGCAATAGCAATAGCAGTAGACTTATATACCGCTTCATAGGGCTTTCAGCCCTCTCTAAGCGGTTTACAGAGAGTCAGCATATTGCCCCCAACAATCTGGGTCCTCATTTTACCCACCTCGGAAGGATGGAAGGCTGAGTCAACCCTGAGCCGGTGAGATTTGAACCGCTGAACTGCTGATCTAGCAGTAGCCTGCAGTGCTGCATTTAACCACTGCGCCACCTCGGCTCTGGGAATGGGAAACTGACAAAAACCAACACAATAATAACCCACTAACAAACCGTAGATGCAAACAGCTTTTCTCTTAAAAAAGAAGAAGAGCATCCTATGCTCATATGGAAAGTGGATAGCTTTTTGTTATCCGTGTTGCAAGTGGCTCTTGCCTAAGTAGGCTGGAAATCTGATTTGTTTATTTGGCCTAGATGGTATTCTTCCTCCTCCGCGGAATAATCTGGTATTGTGAGGTAGATCAGGGGTGGGAGAATTATCCTGCTGATAAGATCATTGCAAAAGCAGCCTTTCTCCTAGAAGAACCTGGCAGCCCTTGCCTCCCAAGCTTTGAATAAGTCCTCTTGCTTGTCCTGAGGAGGAGAAAAACAAGGTCAGTGGAATTACTGAGCACCAAAGAGCTATTATGAAGAACATCCAGTCCTTAAGTGTCCTTTGACAGTTTAGTTTAGTTTAAAGTTTATTTATAGGCCGCCCTTTTCCCTGGGGGGACTCAGGGCGGCTTACAACTCATGGGGAAGGGGATACAAACAGTGACACATAAGAACAATACATAATTAAAATAGAACACAACATTCATACCATTCGGGTGGGGACGAATTACAGTCTTTAACCCCAGGCCTGATGGGATAGCCAGATTTTAAGGGCTGTACGGAAGGTCTGGAGAGTGGTGAGGGTACGAATCTCCACGGGGAGATCGTTCCAAAGGGTCGGAGCTACTACTGAGAAGGCTCTCCTCCGCGTAGTTGCCAGTCGACACTGACTGGCAGATGGGACTCGGAGGAGGCCTAATCTGTGTGATCTAATTGGTCGCGAGGAGGTAATTGGCAGGAGGCGGTCTCTCAAGTATCCAGATCCACTACCATGAAGGGCTTTATGGGTGGTAAGTAGCACCTTGAAGCGCACCCGGAGATCGACAGGTAGCCAGCGCAGCTCGCGGAGGATAGGTGTTATGTGGGTGAACCAAGGAGCACCCACGATCGCTCGCGCGGCCGCATTCTGGACTAGCTGAAGTCGCCAGATGCTCTTCAAGGGCAGCCCCATGTAGAGCACGTTGCAGTATTCCAGCCTAGAGGTCACAAGGGCACGAGTGACTGTTGTGAGAGCCTCCCGGTTCAGGTAGGGTCGCAACTGGTGCACCAGGCGAACCTGGCCAAATGCCCCCCTGGTCACAGCTGACAAATGGTGGTCAAATGTCAGCTGTGGGTCCAGGAGGACTCCCAAGTTGCGAACCCTGTCTGAGGGGTGTAGTGTTTGACCCCCCAGCCTGAGTGATGGAACACTTGCCAAATTAGTGGGAGGGAAACACAACAGCCACTCGGTTTTATCCGGGTTGAGCACAAGCTTGTTAGCCCTCATCCAGTCCCTAACAGCCTCAAGGCCCCGTTTCATCACATCCACC
Organism: Thamnophis sirtalis; assembly: GCF_051295495.1. Classification (NCBI taxonomy): domain Eukaryota; kingdom Metazoa; phylum Chordata; class Lepidosauria; order Squamata; family Natricidae; genus Thamnophis; species Thamnophis sirtalis. The sequence continues at coordinate 4,794,508 of NW_028261395.1, read as the reverse complement.
GCTTCATTGAGACAGCAGCCTTAAGAGGTAGTCCAGATAGGAAGTGCAACCAGATGGACTAGTTCTATGGTTAAATTAACAGAATCTTATAAGTCTGAAGCAAGGCTGCGTTCCGGCTGCTGCTGCTACCAGTTTGCTCATGGATGCACCGTGCGTGCGCATCATGTGCGCGTACATGCTCGATGTGTGCTGCGAGTACATGCGCATAACTAAAAATGCTTCTGTGCAAGCACAGAAGCCAAAAAACAAGATGGCGGCGCCTATGGAATCCACCTCCCATCACCTTTACAAGGAATTAGATAAAGTCCCTTCCAACATGCTTGGCATGCCCACATTCCTTTTGTGGGTCCAGCTGTCTCTTATCTGTTCCCCTGGATGAGGGTCTTCCCCCACGTCACTCCCAGGTACCCTATCACAGAATGTTGACGGTCCTTTCAGTCTGGTGCTGACTGTGTTCACCATACAGAAACAGCTTTCTTTCAGGAAATGAAAGGAAAAATGCACTTTTGGAAGGGGCCTTTCAATTTCTCCACCTGAAATCACGAAAGGGGAAGGTGCGTTCACTTAATTATTTCTAAATAATCGACTGCAGTGATTTGCATGGTTAGAGTGAAACCTGGCATTGGGTATTTCTCTCACGCCCAGCTCTTCCAAAGCTCTTTGCTTTGAAAGAAAGTTCTCACGCTCCCATCCTCATCAATAGGAGAAGCCAAACTCTAGAACAGGGGTAAAACCAGAGGTGGGTTCCTACCAGTTCGCACCTATTCGGTAGAACCGCTTCGTCAAATCTACCGAACCGGTTAGAAGAGGTTCCACCAGTGGACCCGGAAAGCAGGCCACACCTGCAGAAGAAGTTCCAAAATTTTTTGAAACCCACCACTGGTCCTTGGATATGATTACTCTACACTATCATGCTCGTATTTATAAAACTCAGTGCCTCTGTGAAAGGTAAGGATGACTACTGCGTTTGTGGTGCAATCAGAACATTGCGGGTGTTGAAGTTGTTTTAACGCAAACCAAAGATGCCTTTTAAAAAACAAGTTTACATCCTATTCTTATGCATGCCAGTGCTGTGTGTGGGGTAATTTAAGGTGGTTCTGACAAGTGTCATCGGCATCTTCGTATCCGGTCACATGGGCGGCAAGCCACTCCCATCCGGTCACATGGGCGGCAAGCCACTCCCACAAAGAAGGCCACACCCACAGAGTAGGTTCGAACAAATTTTGAAACCCACCACTGGGTAAAACTCAATTTCATTGAGAGCCGCATCATGTGTTTGACCTCGAAGGCTGGGGTGGGCGTGGCCAGATTGACATTACTCATGTCGGGGGGAACCTGTGGTGCCCTGAGAACTCTGCCAGCAAAAACAGTCTCCCGAGCTACATTTTCAGCCACGATGGCCTCCTGCTACTCTCTGCCAGTGAAAACAGAGTTCTCTTTTTGCTGGTAAAGAGTGCCAGGAGGCCATCGTGGCTGAAAACGGAGCCTGGGAGGACCGCATGCAGCCCTCCCAAGCTATATATTTGCTGGCAGGGGCACCACGGGCTGGTCCTTTGCTATTCCTAGAATGGCCCCATGTGCCATATCTAAGCACCCCATGGGCCGGATCTAACCCCTGGACCTTGAATTTGACATCTCTGCTCTAGAACAGGTGGCGCAGTGGTTAGAGTGCAGCACTGCAGGCTATTTCAGCTGACTGCAGTTCTGCAGTTCGGCTGTTCAAATCTCACCGGCTCAGGGTTGACTCAGCCTTCCATCCTTCCGAGGTGGGTAAAATGAGGACCCGGATTGTTGTTGGGGGCGATATGCTGACTCTGTAAACCGCTTAGAGAGGGCTGAAAGCCCTATGAAGCGGTATATAAGTCTAACTGCTATTGCTATTGCTAACGTTAATAGATCCATTCATCCATATTGATGCAACTATATATAATATCAATATATTTACAGGGTTTTTTGGGCAGAAGGGATTTTCTACTGAGAAATGAGATTTTGAGAAAAATGGTCATCTGGACATGCCGCTCCAAAATTTACAACCGACTCTGCGCCAACTTTATTTCATTAATTGGAGGAGATAATCAGAAGAATCTAAATTTGGTATGTGCCGAGAAAGATGTATTTTAGCTGTCTGAAAGTTCTTCAGAACATCTCACGGAGATTAAAAAACTAACTGTTTTCAAAAACTAACTGTTTTCATGAACTTTCCTGTCTTACACAATGGGAACTGAGCTATCTTAATTAACAGGCAGCACAAACTTCATCGCAGCTTTAGCAATCTTGTACATTTATAATGAATATATTCCGCAAGAGTGGCTCCTTCTATTTTGCCCCTTACACAATTCATACAGGAGGAAGGAGAAAAGCTTTACCGTAAGCTCAACTGAACGGAACTAAACTACGTTAATAAACTAAGCTGCAGCTCAGGAGCATAACTATTCCATGTATCACCATTAAGAAAATTACTTCACTGCTCCATTTCAGTAATCAAAATATCTGTTGCAGAGCCGCACGGATGTCTACTTGTCATACTTCCCCGATTCAACATCCGTTCAAAATGTACTCCACTGGGGACAGGTAAAGTATCTCAAAATCCAATATCGTTTTCCAGAATTTTGCATGATTATAAAAAGAGTCACGATGGTTGCAGTGGTTAGAATACAGTACTGCAGGATACTTCTGCTGAGTACCGGCTGACTGCAATTTGCCAGTTCGAATCTCACCAGGCTCAAGGTTGACTCAGCCTTCCATCCTTCTGAGGTCGGTAAAATGAGGACCCAGATTTTTGGGGTCAATATGCTATCCCTGTAAACTTCTTAGAGAGGGCTGTAAAAGCTTTGTAAAGTGGTATATAAGTCTAAGTGCTACTGCTGTTAAACTTTACAGGAACTGTAAAGGCCTCAACTTAGGGAAGGAGAAATAAGTTTGTTTTGTGAGGTGCCAGGAGCTGCCATGGAGTATACTTTCCAGGACAGCCTCACAGGCCAGATCAAAGCACCTCATGGGCCAGATCCAGCCCTCTGGGACTTGAGTTTGACACCCCTGCATTAGAGCATTATTGATGTCACTTGTAAGAGAAAGTTTTACTGATCTTGGGTCTGCCTAAATTAAGGTGAGCAGATTTTCAGATTGGTAAAGAGGGACACCTTTGACTGGGGGGGGGGTTGACTAAAAATTTTATACGGAGCAACAAAAATTTTCATACAATGCAAAAATAGTATTGTGATATTTTTTTTATTTCAACATAACTACAATTTACAAAATATAAATTGTAACTGTTGCCAAACATCAAAATTTTGATGACATGACCATGAGGATGCTGCAATGGTCGCTAAGTGTGAAAATGGTCGCTAAGTGTGAAAAATGATCATCAGTCACTTTTTTCAATGCCCTTGTAACTTTGGTCACTAAATGAACTGTTTGAAAGCTAAGGCTAGCTTGCATTATAATGCCTTATGCTAGCTTACACTTTCAAGAGAGAGAAGTTAAACTCTTTTTGAACACGCAGCGGGACACGGGAAAAATTTTGAAAAATCGTGACTGTCCCGCCAAAAGTGGGATGTCTGGTCACCTTAGCCTAAATTCTTTGCTCAGTGTTTAAACCTATACTTTCAGTGGGCATGTGTTTAGTATAATAAAACACCAGAATTTGGGATCATTTATAATTCCCTTCCTCCCTTTCCCTCTCTCTTTCTCTCTCTCTCTCTCTCTCTCCTCCTCCCTCCCTCCTTCTCTCCCTTCCTCCCTCTCCCTCCCTCCTTCTCCCTCTGTCCCCTATCTCTCTTTCTCTCTACCTCTCCTCCTCCTTCCCTTACCTCCTCGCTCTTTCTAAAATCTAGATATGCAAAACAGGACAATTTAGAGCTTTTGATTATGGGGATGGAAACAAGGAGAGATACAATCAGGTAAGATTTATCTGACAGAGTTCTCTGTCTCTTCAGCAAGTACAACAGGAGCTTGTAAATGACCGTGTTGTCCTTGACTAGCTGAAACTGCTTTTGTGCATAAGAGCCAAAATGGCGCAGTGGTTAGGGTGCAGTACTGCAGGCCACTTCAGCTGTTATCTGCAGTTCAGTGGTTCTAATCTCACCGGCTCAAGGTTGACTCAGCCTTCATCCTTCCGAGGTGGGTGAAATGAGGACCCAGACTGTGGGGGCGATATGCTGACTCTGTAAACCGCTTAGAGAGGGCTGAAAGCCCTATGAAGCAGTATATAAGTCTAACTGCTATTGCTATTGCTACTAAGAAACAAAATGATGGCAACTCATGTACAACACAATATACAGAGTTTGGTGCATAGCTATTAAAACCCAACAGTCCCTGAGGAGCCAAGCATTCACAGCCAAAGGATCAATTTGTTTCCCTTTTTGCATAATTCTTTGAAAATGTCTCAAGCTGCTTTCACCCCAATGAACTCCAGGCAAGCATGTTATCTCTGCAGATCAGAGTCTTGCTGTGGAGATCAAAGTCTATCATAATTTATATGATACCCATTTATTTAATATGAATTTTTATTCATCTGATTTGGTTGCCCTACAACTCCAATCGATTCCAGCCGCTCACAGCAAAATAACAAAATAATATGAAGCCAGACTGGAACATGAAGCAATAAACAGAATGGTGCTTCCAGTCAATAATACCAAGCATATCATGCACCCAAAAAGGGACTCTAATCATCTTAGTCTGAGCTGTGGTATGCGCATATCTGAGATGTGGTGGCTCTGTGGTTAGAATGCAGTACTGCAGGCTACTTCTGCTGACTGCTGGCTGCCGACTGCCAGCAATTTGGCAATTCAGTTCTCACCGGTTCAAGGACTCAGGCTTTCATAGCAATAGCAATAGCAGTTAGACTTATATACCGCTTCATAGGGCTTTCAGCCCTCTCTAAGTGGTTTACAGAGTCAGCATATTGCCCCCAACAACAATCCGGGTCCTCATTTTACCCACCTTGGAAGGATGGAAGGCTGAGTCAACCCTGAGCCGGTGAGATTTGAACAGCCGAACTGCAGAACTGCAGTCAGCTGAAGTGGCCTGCAGTACTGCACCCTAACCACTGCGCCACCTCATTCTTCCAAGGTCAGTAAAATGAGGACCCAGATTGTTGGCAGCAGTATGCTGATTGTGTAAACTGCTTAGAGGGAACTGTAAAGTACTGTGAAATGCAGAGATGGGTTGCTCCCAGTTTGGCCAAACTGGTAGTGGTTTTTTGGTCTGGGTCACTGCCTGTTCTGCGACCTAGTTCCCTGTTCCCTGCTGTCATTGGTGGCAGAGCCGAGGTGGCGCAGTGGGTAGAGTGCAGTACTGCAGGTCACTTCAGCTGACTGCTATCTGCAGTTCGGCGGTTCAAATCTCACCGGCTCAAGGTTGACTCAGCCTTCCATCCTTCCGAGGTGGGTAAAATGAGGACCCAGATTGTTGTTGGGGGCGATATGCTGACTCTGTAAACCGCTTAGAGAGGGCTGAAAGCCCTATGAATAGCAATAGCAATAGCAGTAGACTTATATACCGCTTCATAGGCCTTTCAGGCCTCTCTAAGCGGTTTACAGAGAGTCAGCATATTGCCCCCAACAATCTGGGTCCTCATTTTACCCACCTCGGAAGGATGGAAGGCTGAGTCAACCCTGAGCCGGTGAGATTTGAACCGCTGACCTGCTGATCTAGCAGTAGCCTGCAGTGCTGCATTTAACCACTGCGCCACCTTGGCTATGAAGCGGTAGATAAGTCTAACTGCTATTGCTATGCTGTTTTGTAGTGCACGTGTATGTGTGCAGTTCACTGTAAATTGTTCTGCGCCTGTGTGAAGAACAATTTACATTGAACTGTGTGCTTGCGCAAAGCAAAGCTCCCAGTAGTAAAATTGGGAGCAACCCACCTCTGGTAAAACGGTACATAAGCCTTGATATTGCTATTAGTTGAACGTCTGGAAGAAGGATAGGTCTTTAAGGCCCTCTGGAGGGTGACTAAAATAATTATTGTTTCATTCTTGTTTTCTCAGGATAACTCACTCACTGTGCAAAGATTTCTAGCACTGTAAATATTTATTTATTTATTTATTTATTATCAAAATTTATATGCCGCCCAATCCCGAAGGACTCCAGGCGGCTTACAAAAAAAGAGAGAAAAAAGAGGAAAAAAAGGCGCAACACCACATACATTCATTCTAATCAGGGCTGGACCTTAACAACGAGGTCAACAGCCCCAGGCCTGCCGAAATAGCCAGGTTTTCACAGCTTTCCTGAAGGCCATGAGAGTGGGTAAGGTCCGGATCTCTGGGGGTAGCTGATTCCAAAGAGTCGGAGCAGCCACAGAGAAGGCTCTCCTCTGGGGTCCTGCCATCCGACACTGTCTGGCTGACGGCATCTGAAGGAGGCCCAATCTGTGGGATCTTACTGGCCGCTGGGAGGTATGTGGCAGTAGGCGGTCTCGAAGGTACGCTGGCCCTAAGCCATGTAGGGCTTTAAAGGTAATAACCAACACCTTGAATTGCGTCCGGAGACCAATTGGTAGCCAGTGCAGCTCACGGAGGACAGGTGTAACGTGGGCGTACCTCGGTGCACCCAATATCACTCGCGCGGCTGCATTCTGGACTAACTTGAGTACTTGAGAGACCGCCTTCTGCCGATTACCTCCCTCCGACCGATAAGAACGCACAAACTGGGCCTCCTCCGAATCCCATCCGCCAGTCAATGTCGACTGGCGACTACACGGAGGAGAGCCTTTTCTGTTGCAGCTCCGACCCTGTGGAACGATCTCCCCGTCGAGATACGCACCCTCACCACCGTCCAGGCCTTCCCCGCAGCCCTCAAGACCTGGCTATCCCAACAGGCCTGGGGATAAGCCTCTAATTTGCCCCACCTGAGTGTTGCATGTTGAATGCAAGTTGTGTTTTTATTATTTTATTTTGTTCACATATTGTTTATTTTGAATTGCACCCCCTCCCTAATGATTGTAAGCCGCCCTGAGTCCCCTCAGGGAAAAGGGCGGCCTATAAATCCTAATAAAATACTAAAATACTAAAATACTAACTGTAGTCTCCGAACGCTTTTCAAGGGTAGCCCCATGTAGAGCACGTTGCAATAATCCAGCCTTGAGGTGACAAGGTAACTCAATTACCATGATCAAATATTAAGATATTCACCTCCTCTTGCACCTAGAAAGATTCATGCTAATTTCTCAATAGGAAGTTTGTATTTAATATGATATTTTGTGTGCAAAACCTTTCAGTTGGTTTATTTTTGTCTTTTTAGGATGAGCCGCCATCTTACAAAGTAGAACGCATTACAGTACCAATAAGTATATGGTATGGAGAGAGGGACACGTTAGTGACTCCCGACAGTGTCAAAGCATTAATTAACCGGCTCCGTAGTGTTGTCTACAAAGCTAGCTTATCTGATTGGACTCACTGTGATTTTATTTTGGGCCTTGATGCTTCTAAGAGAGTTTACAGTCCTCTTATTAAATTGATATCCTTACATACATAATGCTGTAAATTTGAAAAAAAAAAAAAACTACTGGATTTTTTGGAGTATAAGATGCACCAAGATTTTGAAGAAGCAAATTTTTAAAAAAAATTGGACTCAGCAGACCTTCCAAAAATCCCATGCATATCCTTTAGGAGGCTTATAGATTGCCGGCTTATAGAGCTGAGGTGGCGCAGTGGTTAAATGCAGCGCTGCAGGCTACTTCAGCTGACTGCAGTTCTGCAGTTCGGCTGTTCAAATCTCACCGGCTCAAGGTTGACTCAGCCTTCCATCCTTCCGAGGCGGGTAAAATGAGGACCCAGATTGTTGTTGGGGGCAATATGCTGACTCTGTAAACCGCTTAGAGAGGGCTGAAAGCCCTATGAAGCGGTATATAAGTCTAACTGCTATTGCTATTGCTCCTGGTGGCTGGGGGGGTGGGGGCAAAAATGAGCAATGAGGATGGAACCGTTTTTCACTCATTTTTGCCCTCCCCAGCCCCCAGGAGCACTCTGGAAGCCTCCTAAAGGCTATGCACAGCCATTTTTGCAAAGGGGGCAGGGTTCAGAGATGCCAAAAATGCTGTATTCAGTGCATAAGATGCACCCAGATTTTCACACTCTTTTTTGAGGGAAAAAGGTGCATCTTATACTCCGAAAAAAAGGTACTTTTCCTTTATGTTTGTCAGAAATTGGTGATATAAAAATGTTATTACTGCTAGTAATAAAAAAAACAATTACAATCAAGATACAAAAAAGACGTAAAAGAATATGGAATATACACAGAATTACAACAAATAGATAAAATTTTAATTGGCCCGGAAAATAAATTCATAACGAAAATTTACAAATATTTATTGGAAGTAACATTAGAAGAAGAAAAGGTGAAAGGTTGCATGATAGCATGGGCCAAAAACTTTGGTTACAACATAGATCTAGTGGATTGGGAAAGAATTTGGAACACAAATTATAAACTAACACGATCAGCAGCACTTAAAGAAAATATATAAAAAATGTTTTATCGTTGGCATTTATCACCAACAAGATTGGCTAAAATGTACCCAAACATGAAGCCGACCTGCTGGAAGTGTAAAAAAGTACAAGGAACCTATTATCACATATGGTGGACATGCCCGGAAACACAAAAATATTGGACCAAAATTTGGAAATGGGTGCAAGAAATTACAGGAGAACAGATAAAATACAAACCCGAAATCTTTCTACTGGGAATAATCGAAGGGAAATATACAAAGAAAATTAAGTACATATTAACACATCTGCTAACTACAGCTAGAATAGCATTTGCCCAATGCTGGAAACAAAATAATACCCCCTCGGACGAATTAGTGATAAAAAAAACTTTGGATTGTGCAGAGATGGACAAATTAAGACTGAAATTAAAAGATAAAGAAGAGTTGGAATATTATGAAATTTGGAACAATTGGTACAAATGGCTGCAAAACAGGAACAAAATTAATTAAGCCAAAAAACAATATATATAAATATATCTAGAACTGTGTATAAAGTGTGTAAATATAGAAGCGAAATATTATATATATGTACAGGTATGATGACACAACAATGTTGATGTAATGACTGTAAGGTGTTGTAGAAGGGAAAATAATAATAATAATAATAATAATAAAAATCTGTCAACAAGAAGGATTTTGAAAATCATGGGAGATTGCTTACTGAATGTTGCTTTTCATCATATTTTGTTATAATCTGTGCTTATATCTCAGGCTGGCCAAATACTCAGTACAGAGTCAAGTTCTGTAAAAGATCTGTACAATACATGGAAACCTTGGGGTTATATTAGTTAACTGTACTGCTTTCAATCACAGTGCAAAGACATTTTGCTACTTGATGGTGTCCTTCTCATAAAGAAGCGAAGAAGAATTGATTTTTGGATCTTATTTCATTACTCTGTGTGACACGGTCCTATCTGAATGTAGTAAGCTAGTCTAGAGAAAGCAGAGTGCTGTCATACAACAGTTTCTTGCCATTTCTCACCCTATTGCAGGGGTGTCAAACTCAAGACCCAGGGACTGAATCCAGCCCACAGGGTATTTAGATCTTGCCTACGGGGCTGCCCTGGAAACAGTGAAGTACCGGCCCGCGGTGATTCTGCCAGCGAAAATGGGCTCCTGACAGTGGTGGGTTTCAAAAATTGTTCGAACCTACTCTGTGGGTGTGGCCTCCTTTGTGGGAGTGACTTGCCACCCATGGGACTGGATGGGAGTGGCTTGCCGCCCATGTGGCCGGATATGAAGATGCCGACGACACTTGTCAGAACCACCTTAAATGACCTCACACACAGCACTGGCATGCATAAGAATAGGATGTAAACTTGTTTTTTAAAAGGCATCTTTGGTTTGCGTTAAAACAACTTCGACACCCGCAATGTTCTGATTGCACCACAAACGCAGTAGTCATCCTTACCTTTCACAGAGGCACTGAGTTTTATAAATAGGAGCATGACAGTGTAGAATAATCATCTCCAAGGACCAGTGGTGGGTTTCAAAAATTTTTGGAACCTCTTCTGTAGGTGTGGCCTGCTTTCCGGGTCCACTGGTGGAATCTCTTCTAACCGGTTCGGTAGATTTGACGAACCGGTTCTACCGAATAGGTGCGAACTGGTAGGAACCCACCTCTGGCTCCTGATCTCCTTTTTCAGCTGTCACAGCCTCCTGCAACCCTCTGCCACTGAAAACGGAATTCAGGAGGACCACATGCGACCTGTGTTCCATTTTCACTGGCCAAGGGTTCCAGGAAGCTGTGACAGCCAAAAATGGAACTCGGGAGCGGTTTTCATTGGCAGAGTGCTCGGCCCACCACAGGCACCCCTGACATAATTGATGTCAAGCTGGCCATGCCCACCCCATCCCCCTGATGTCAAACACAACCCTGATGCAGCCCTCAATAAAATCGAGTTTGTCACCCCTGGCCTATTGCCTACTGATGCTTTGTTTAACAGAAGGATTGTCACTAGAGAAAGGAAAGTTATTCCAATTTTTGAACCACTGCACTACACTCTCCAGCTTTGTTGTGAGTTGGCGAAAGGATGGTAGAGCGTAGGCAGTTGCCTTTAGTAAAGCAGTTGTACTTTTGTTTTCGAAGTATGTTTTTTTCATCTGAACCTTTGGATGATAGAAACCAGACTGGGGTAAATATAGTACGTCACTCAAGCACTTAAAAGCATGACCTGTATTACGTTTTGCAATGACAGTAGGATGTGATAAACATCTCAGTCCTATTATTAGCATTTGTCTGCTATCACATGAAGGACATCAGAATTCATGTGCTATTACTTCTGATGCAGACAAAAGAATTATTCCTCTTCATGGAGAGGCAAAACAATATTTTTTTTTAAAGAAAGGCATGGCACATAACAGACCAGAGGTGGGTAGTTCCTAGTTTGGCCCGGATCGGGTGAACCAGTAGTAGCCAGGGCGGGAGGCTCCACCCACCCGCCCGGACGTGCGCGGCCAAACTGGTAGTAAAAAAATTGGCAATCCACTACTGCAACAGACACATTGGAATTGGGGCATTCTTTTGGAGATGAATGGTTCAACGGTAGGGATTATGAAAGGTCTATGAAAGAATCTGAAGTACCTCTGAGATTCTTGCTCTTCAGAGAAAAGAAGGGAATTTTTTTTTAATCCTGTCCTCTTAGCTGCTGTCTGATTAACTAATCAAGGAAACGCTGGAGTATCTTAAAAGTTATCTTTCTTTTTCAGCAAGATTAAATGAAGGACTTATCCTATGCTTTTTTTTAACTTTAGAAAATTGAAGTATTGGCTTCTGGGCTTTGAGAAAAGCATGTAATAGAGACCTTAATGTCAAATCATGTTCTGTTCCTGTCTCACAACGTTCTCTTCCTATTGATTCTCAAAAAGAAATGATCTTTTTGCTTATCCATGTGTCCTGCGGACAAAGCCATAATTTTTGCAAGATCCACCCTGTGCTTTACTATTCAGAACTCTGTGTCTACATAAAGTCTTGACTCATTCTAAATTCCTGATAAACGTATAGTCCTGTTGGTAGTGGTATGGAAGCAGTTTGCCTATTTCCTTCTTCCAGGATGATTTTAACCCTATCAATCTAGCCTATAGTTCTCTATCTTCTGTTCATCCCCATCAAGTGACAATCAGTTCTGATAGTTTTTAACTTTTCTGGAATTGAAATCAGCCATGGGTTGAGGTTCTTAGACATGCCTTTATTACTTTCTCAGCAATACGATGAATATGAAGATAAGGATGTGTTTATTTATTTATCTGTCCAGATACACACACACAAAGCACACCCAATTTTGTAAAATACATACTTTGTACATTAAGAAAGAAGAATGAGAAGAGAAAGAGGTGTCACACAGAATCCTGGCCAAAGATGACAACAATTTATTGTATAAACATCAATTGCTAAATACCTCAACTACAACTACGTCGACCAAAAACACAAAGAAATAAATAATTATGGTGAGTGGAGGAATTGGAAGAATAGAATAAAAATGATCTCTACCACATTGTGTTTTAAGAGGAGAGAGTAGATGGCCCCAAGTTCGGTTCCACCACAAAACCGCGCTCGACTAAAGCGCGCTCGACGAAACCGCGTACCTGACGTCATCACAGCGCGACGAAAAAAGCACGCTGTGAGCGGTAAAGCTAAAATTAACGCGTAAACCTAAACCTAACCCCCCAAACCTAACCCTAACCCTAAACCTAACCCTTAACCTAACCCTTAACCTAACCCTAAACCTAACCCTAAACCTAACCCTTAACCTAACCCTAAACCTAACCCTAAACCTAACCCTTAACCTAACCCTTAACCTAACCCTAAACCTAACCCTTAACCTAACCCTTAACCTAACCCTAAACCTAACCCTAAACCTAACCCTTAACCTAACGCTAAACCTAACACTAACCCTTAACCTAACCCTAAACCTAACCCTAACGCTTAACCTAACCCTAAACCTAACCCTAACCCTAAACCTAACCCTTACCTTAACGTGAATCGGCTTGCTTTAAAAGCGCTTTTTAAAGCGCCCTTTTTCTCCGCGGTCCTTGTTGTCGCGCTGCTGATGACGTCAGCGACGCGCTTTAATCGGGCGCGCTTTAGTGGACCGCGGTTTTGTCGTGCCACGCCCAAGTTCAACATCGTAATAAAATCCCCAAATCTTTCTTTCTTGCTCCCCAAAGAGTTATTGAACTTGTTCATAAGTAAATTGACAGCGAAAGAAAAATGTATTGACTAGTGTGTTAAAAATACAACGCATTGTTTAAAGTACGTACTATGGAAAGCTATACCTGTTCTGTGAGAAAACAGTATCTTTTTGCCTGTGAACGCTGTTTACACATGTGGCTAAACAGGTGGCTGTTGAATTCCTGTGATAGATATGATGTCACCAACTAAATATAAACAAAGATAATACTTATCTTCTGAGTAAAGATATTCTATCTGATTGAATGCAGAATGAACCTATAATTTAGAAACCTAATATCAAGCACATGTCTCATAAAATATATCACATGCTAATATATAGGAATCAATAAGGACCTGTGGAGTGAAAATTAAGGAGTAACTTAAAGATTTAATCATGGCACAATAAAAAAAACAAATTACTTTGAAGCCACAAATTAGCTTCCATGTGCTTAATTCTACTTTTTTATAAACAATGATCAAATAAAAAATCATTGGTTTTTCCTTGGAAGTGCAAATGGAACCCATGGAAAAATGGTTTTAAGGCTGAGAAAAAAGAGGAAAAACGTCAGTATTACGATGGCTAAGATAAATTGTCCATTATTCCAGAACAATTATGAATTTAAGAATGTTATGCTAAGATGGGAGAAAACACAGTTGTCATGTGGGGGTAGATTTTCCATGATAAAAATGAATGTGTTGCTTCAAATGATGTTTATGTTTCAAACAAATATTTATTCTGACAACTCTTGTTCCGTTTAAGTGGTAATGAATGATGTATCTAGGTTTGTATGACAAAGGAAAAAAGCAAGGATTAAATTTAAATTCCCTTAAAATGCAAAGGAACAAAGAGGATTGGGTGTTTTTCATCCTGCTCCCTGGTTTTTGATAAAGGGGTAGTTCCTGCTGATGAGAAATAAAAGAATCTTAGAACAAGGAGAGCAAGACCTGAAGTTTGGATGGCATGAGTTAAGGCTAATATAGCTTTTAAAAGTCACTATATTAAAAGTGCCATATTGAGAATATGGAATAGATATAAACCCGGAATTTAGCAACTTTCAATTCAGTTATCAAGGTGCTGGTCGCTACCTATAAAGCCCTACATGGCATCAGACCTGGGTACCTGAGAGACCGCCTCCTGCCGATTACCTCTCTCAGATCAATTAGATCGCACAGGTTGGGTCTCCTCCGGATTCCATCTGCCAGCCAATGTCGGCTGGCGACTCCCCCGGGGGAGGGCCTTCTCTGTTGCAGCTCCGGCCCTCTGGAACGAGCTCCCTGTTGAGATCCGGACCCTTACTACCCTCCCGGCCTTCCGCAAAGCCACCAAGTCCTGGCTGCTCCAGCAGGCCGGGGGGGGCTGTGAAACATCCAGCCCTGTGGAAATTGTGAATGTTGCGGTTTTGTTTTTAAAGTGTTGTCTTTGTCTAGTTTTCCCCCTTCCCTTGTCTATTGTGAGCCGCCCGGAGTCCTTCGGGAGTGGGCGGCATACAAGACAAATAATAAAATAAAATAAAATAAAATAAAATAAAATAAAATAAAATAAAATAAAATAATAAAATAAAATAAAATAAAATAAAATAAAATAAAATAAAATAAAATAAAATAAAATAAAATAATAAAATAAAATAAAATAAAATAAAATAAAATAAAATAAAATAAAATAAAATAAAATAAAATAAAATAAAATAATAAAATAAAATAAAATAATAAAATAAAATAAAATAAAATAAAATAAAATAAAATAAAATAAAATAAAATAAAATAAATAAAATAAAATAAAATAAAATAAAATAAAATAAAATAAATAAAATAAAATAAATAAATAAAATAAAATAAAATAAAATAAAATAAAATAAATAAAATAAAATAATAAAATAATAAAATAATAAAATAAAATAAAATAAAATAAAATAAATAAAATAAAATAAAATAAAATAAATAAATAAAATAAAATAAAATAAAAATAAAATAAAATAAAATAAAATAAAATAAAATAAAATAAAATAAAATAAAATAAAATAAAATAAATAAAATAAAATAAAATAAATAAAATAAAATAATAAAATAAAATAAAATAAAATAAAATAAAATAATAAAATAAAATAAAATAAAATAAAATAAAATAAAATAAAATAAAATAAAATAAAATAAAATAAAATAAAATAAAATAAAATAAAATAAAATAAAATAAAATAAAATAAAATAAAATAAAATAATAAAATAAAATAAAATAAAATAAAATAAAATAAAATAATAAAATAAAATAATAAAATAAAATAATAAAATAAAATAAAATAATAAAATAAAATAAAATAAAATAAAAAATTATTCAGTCTGCTGAGGGAAAGAACCCAACTTCCATTTCGGGCCAACCTCCCTTTAATAAAAAAGGTAAATATTAATCAAGTGTGTTAAGTGTGCCACACAGCAAGATGTGCAAAACTACATTGATGGTCTTGCCTGACGATAGACACAATTGTTCCAAATGTAGGATGTTGCTGAATCTTCACTCCAATATTCCTGACATTAAACCTCACTAGTGGAAATGTTGTTCTATGTAAGAGGAGGAGGTGATAGGAAAACTAATTAGAAATAGTGAAACGTCTATAATAAAGGCCCTTGTAATAACAATCAGAAACTTTGTACCTCTTATTCTCCTGGTCTAAGTCCTTTTGACCTTTGACATAGGACCTTTCTCTGATTTAAGCTTTAATAGGGATTTGACTGAAATCAAATACCAAAAAGCCACAATAGAACAATTTGAGAAGGCTACGTTACTTATCAAAAATGAAAGATCAGTGAGATCTTAGATTGAAGCAGGAACTCACCCCGGAAAATTTGCTTCCAACAAGGTTACCTAATGATAAATTCTCACGAGGGCCTCGGTGTAAACACAACTCAGTTCTTATCCGAAGAAGTCTGTCAAAGGTTAAGAAAAACAAACCCTTAAGTTCTTATATATTTTGATTGGATTATATCCATAACCATTACATCTTTGTTGAACAAGTTGTGCCCTGTGTGGCCAGGGGAGTAACGCATTCATGAATTAATTCCAAACATGAAATCATGTTGACTTAAAGCATGAGATTTTCAATGTATAACAAGATGTACATCAAGACGGGAAAAGAATTACTCACTTTTCAGTGAAAAGCACGGCGTGGGCTCTTTGTGCATTACAAAATAAAATGTGAGAACATCAAAATACTATTTTATCTGTAAATGTGTTTTTATTTTTCCATTTTCATTTCGTACAGTCACATATATACTGTGCATAACCGGGGCCATATAACATTAAACAATAAACACAGCCATTCCTCTTGTCAACAATACCCCCCCAAAATAGAAACCCAATGTACCTCTTCGACCCTCCATACACCCTTTCTTTCGCCCCCCTCCTCCAACTTTCCATCTTCCCTCCATCCTTCCCCTCTACCCTACTTCCCCTCCCCCTCTATCACTCCTCTCTCCCAGTACACTCCCTCCCTTCCTTCTCCCCCTCCCTCCCGTCCTCTCTCCCACCCTCTCTACCCCTCTTTCTTCTAACCCTCTACTCCTCCCTTCGGTGTATTTCTACTATCTATTAATATATTCAGCTTGTCCTATTTTTACAGTGAAATTAAAGAGCAACAGTATACAAGTGCAATCGCGTTACTATAAAATCTAACACATACTATATATCCCCCCCCCCTAACACGCCACATCAAAATACTATTTGAGGCGCATCACCTCCATCCATTTCTCTTCTTCCTTATTGAACCCAATATTAACTGGGTGTGGCCAATGAAGCTCTTCTCAACTGCGGCATCTTTGCAACTCAAAACTGAAGAAACCACCCACAGCATTCCTTTCTGCTACAGTGGATTTAAATGGCAGTGTGGTGAAACGTGGCAGGAGATACCTGTAAGCAAAGACTAAACCAGTGTCAACTAAGAAGGTATGTATTTGCAGTTATTATTCTAAGGGAGGTCCCAATTATTCTTTGAAATATCTTTTTTCCCTCCTTCATAATGCATCAGTACAATTTTGGGTGGTAATATATATTTATTTCTTTAAAATTTGATTTGGCTTTTCTGATGGGATTCATTTTGATGGAGTAGGTAGACTTTATGAGGAAAGCAGCTCGCCCAATAGTTATTTCTCAACAAAACTTTCTGTAGTTTTGACAGGCTAGGAAAATATTGTGAGGGAGATGATTAAGCATGCTAAGTGTTTTCAGAATGCTGGCGTTAAATGGAAAGATAGGGATTGTGGCGGATCATAGCTTTTATTGCTGCCCTAATAGAAAGGCTGATGATCATCCATCCTGCGGCACGACAAAACCGCGCTCAACTAAAGCGCGCCCGATTAAACCGCGTCGCTGACGTCATCAACAGGGCGACAACAGCGAGCGCGGAGAAAGAAGGGCGCTTTAAATAGCGCTTTGAAAGCAAGCCGGTTCAACTTAAGGTAAGGGTTAGGTTTAGGGTTAGGTTTAGGGTTAGGGTTAGGGTTAGGGTTAGGGTTAGGTTAAGGGTTAGGATTAGGTTTAGGGTTAGGTTTAGGGTTAGGGTTAGGGTTAGGGTTAGGTTAAGGGTTAGGATTAGGTTTAGGGTTAAGTTAAGGGTTAGGGTTAGGTTTAGGGTTAGGTTAAGGGTTAGGTTAAGGGTTAGGATTAGGTTTAGCGTTAGATTAAGGGTTAGGTTTAGGGTTAGGTTTAGGGTTAGGTTAAGGGTTAGGGTTAGGGTTAGGTTTAGGATTAGGATTAGGGGGGTTAGGTTTAGGTTTAGGTGTTAATTTTAGGTTTAGCGTTTACAGCGTGCTTTTTTCTCCGTGCTGTTGTCGTGCTGTGATGACGTCAGCTACGCGGTTTCGTCGAGCGCCCTTTAGTCGAACGCGGTTTTGTGGTGGAACCCATCCATCCATAATCCTCAGTGTCTTCAAAATTACAGTCAGGATTTAAATGAATGCATGTATTTTGTCAACTGTATTGGTTTTTTAAGATTCATTTCTTCTGTTTCTCTTTTACCTCTGGGGGAAAAAAAGAGAAAGAAAATGTGGAGTTTTATTGTATTAGCATATCTAATGCGAGGATTGGCAGGCTATGAAGAATTTCTGGGACAAAAACTTGTTGTGAATCCTGAAGCTTATATGACCGTCGTAAGTCACACGATTTATATTTTATAAATAATGAAGTGGGAGGGGGGTCTGAACCATACTCCTAAGCGTGACCCCTTGTCCTTTCCCTTATGGCAAAATCAACACCATTCTTTTCCAACCTCCAAATATATTGATACCAATTTGATTGATTGTGTGCCATCAAATCAATGTTAATATTTAGCAGCCACATTTTCTCCACGATGATCTGTCCCTAACTGGTCCTTCAGGTTTTCCAAGGGTGCACTCATTACCATTGTAATTGAGTTTATCTGCCCTATTGTTGATCTTCTTCTTCTTCTTTCCTTTCCTTCCAGCTTTCCCAGTATTTGAGTCTTCTGAGATTTGAGAGAGATTTGAGAAGTTTATTTATATGCCGCCCTTTTCCCTGGGGGGACTCAGGGCGGCTTACAACTCAAAAAGGGGGGGGGAACAAACATTTAACACGTAGGACAATACGTCATTAAAAAACACAACATTCATACGGGTGGGTTACAGTCTTTAGCCCCAGGCCTGACGGGATAGCCAGATTTTGAGGGCTGTGCGGAAAGTCTGGAGGGTGGTGAGGGTACGAATCTCCACGGGGAGATCGTTCCATAGGGTCGGAGCTGCCACCAAGAAGGATCTCCTCCGCGTGGTTGCCAGTCGGCATTGACCGGCAGATGGAACTCGGAGGAGGCCTAATCTATGGGATCTAATTGGTCGCGTGGAGGTGATTGGCAGTAGGCGGTCTCTCAAGTACCCAGATCCACTACCATGAAGGGCTTTATGGGTGACAAGTAGCACCTTGAAGCGTACCCGGAGATCGACAGGTAGCCAGTGCAGCTCGCGGAGGATAGGTGTTACGTGGGTGAAGCGAGGTGCACCCACAATCGCTCGCGCGGCCGCATTCTGGACTAGCTGAAGTCTCCGAATACTCTTCAAGGGCAGCCCCATGTAGAGTACATTGCAGTACTCCAGCCTAGAGGTCACAAGGGCACGAGTGACTGTTGTGAGAGCCTCCCGGTTCAGGTGGAGATAGTTCTTCTCCAAAGAACTATCCTGTTTCCCCAAAAATAAGACTTCCCCAGATAATCCCCTGTCAGGCTTTTGAGCACATGCATTAAATAAGCCCTCCTCCAAAAAATCAACCCTCCTCAAAAATATTGCAACACAGCAGCAGCTATGAGATTACCATGATTGTCACCTCCTGCACCTCAAAAATAATAAAACCTCCCTGAAAATAAGGCCAAGTGCTTATTTTGGTTCACCGACAAAAGGGCGAACAACAAAACCGCGCCCGACTAAACCGCGTCGCTGATGTCATCAACAGGGAGACAACAGCGCGGAGACAGAAGGGTGCTGTAAAAGTAACCCTAAACCTAAACTTAACCCCTAACCCTAAACCTAACCCTAAACCTAATCCTAAACCTAACCCTAAACCTAACCCTTAACCTAACCCTAAACCTAACCCTAAACCTAACCCTAAACCTAACCCTTACCTTAAGTTGAATCGGCTTTCTTTCGAAGCACTATTGTAAAGTGCCCTTCTTTCTCCGCATTGGCTGTTGTCGCCGCATTGATGACGTCAGCGACGCAGGTTAGTCGGGTGTGGTTTTGATGTTCGCCCTTTTGTCGGGTCACGCTTATTTTGGGGGTCCAAAGAAAATAATATCTTGTCTTATTTTCGGGAAAACACGGTAAGACTTTGTGTAATGTTGATATCACACTGATCAGAATTCCTAGTTAACTAGTCCACTGCAATCAAGGTTACTGATAAAGGAAAAATTAAATCATCATTAAGACTACATCTACACACATATTTACATACTTATTGTTAAGGATCACTATCAGCATTCCTAATTTTAACAGAAGACAGCAGAGTTCCTTCCCGGGCAAATAGAAATCCAGGTCTGTTCTTAGTAGAGTCTGCCCTTTTCAATCTCTTTGTCATTGTATGTGGGGTGTGTGTGTGTGTGTGTGTGTGTGTGTGTGTGTGTGTGAGAGAGAGAGAGAGAGAGAGAGAAGGTGGTGGTGGGAGAGGGGGAAGAGAGGGAGAGAGATCTTATGTTGTACATAATCTACTAGCTGATGCTTGGTTTTAACTTTAGAAAAAAATATTCAATCTTATGTGAGAGTTTCAGTTTCAGTTTTCAGTTTTCACTTTATTTGTATGTCGCCCTTTTCCCTGAGGGGACTCAGGGCGGATCACAACTCGGGGGGGGGGGAGGACAAACAAATTACAACATGAAGACAATACATCATTTAAGAACACACCAGTCATACCATTCGAGTGGGGTTGGAGTCGTTAACCCCAGGCCAGCCGGGACAGCTAGATTTTAAGGGCGGCGCGGAAGGTCTGGAGGGTGGTGAGGGTCCGAATCTCCACGGGGAGTTCATTCCAGAGGGTCGGAGTAGCCACCGAGAAGGCTCTCCTCCAGGTAGTTGCCAGTCGACACTGGCTGGCTGATGGAATTCGGAGGAGGCCTAATCTATGCGATCTTATTGGTCTAGTGGAGGTAATTGGCAGTAGGCGGTCTCTCAAGTACCCAGATCCAATACCATGAAGGGCTTTGTAGGTGACAAGTAGCACCTTGAAGCACACCCGAAGATCAACAGGCAGCCAGTGCAGCTCACGGAGGATAGGTGTTACGTGGGTGAAACGAGGTGCACCCATGATCGCTCGCGCGGCCGCGTTCTGGACCAGCTGAAGTCGCCGAATACTCTTCAAGGGCAGCCCCATGTAGAGCATATTGCAGTACTCCAGCCTAGAGGTCACAAGGGCACGAGTGACTGTTGTGAGAGAGTTAATTGTTTTTTCTCTCAGGGTCAGATGATTTCCTACCAGGGGTACCCAAATGAAGAATATGAAGTCTTGACAGAGGATGGTTATTATCTAACAATAAACAGAATTCCCAGGGGAAGAAAAAACATTGCAGTCATAGGTATCCATTTTTTTAAAAATGTCAAAGTCAATGTTGGATATATTAAGCTGATATCATATGTTTAATAGCCATGCCAAGGCGGAAGGATGAATGTACGTTTTCAAGATTTAACATGCTAAACTGGAGTCTACTTCAAAAAACATCTGGATCCCAAAACATATTATTATATGCACCTCCTGGGTAATACTAGAAAATAAGATTCTCTTGCAATCTGTGTTCAGAGATTCATGCAGTTTGTTTATTTATTTATTTATTTATTTATTTATTTATTTATTTATTTATTTATTTATTTATTTATTTATTTATTTATCTTGTATGCCACCCACTCCCAGAGGACTCCGGGTGGCTCACAAAAGACAAGGGACAGACTGGGCCTCCTCCGAATCCCATCCGCCAGTCAATGTCGACTGGCGACTACACGGAGGAGAGCCTTTTCTGTTGCAGCTCCGACCCTGTGGAACGATCTCCCCGTCGAGATACGCACCCTCACCACCGCCCAGGCCTTCCGCGCAGCCCTCAAGACCTGGCTATCCCAACAGGCCTGGGGATAAGCCTCTAATTTGCCCCACCCGAGTGTTGAATGTTGAATGCAAGTTGTGTTTTTATTACTTTATTTTGTTCACATATTGTTTATTTTGAATTGCACCCCCTCCCTAATGATTGTAAGCCGCCCCGAGTCCCCTCAGGGAAAAGGGCGGCCTATAAATCCTAATAAAATACTAAAAAATAATACTAAAAATACAAGGGAAAGGGGGAAACAAGACAAAGACAACATATTAAAAACAAAACCAACATTCACAATTTCCGTGGAGGTAGATGCTTCTCAGCTCCCCCCCCCCCAGCCTGCTGGAACAGCCAGGACTTGGTGGCTTTGCGGAAGGCCGGGAGGGTAGTAAGGATCCGGATCTCAACAGGGAGCTTGTTCCAGAGGGCCGGAGCTACAACAGAGAAGGCTCTCCCCCGGGGAGTCGCCAGCCGACATTGGCTGGCAGATGGAATCCGGAGGAGACCCAACCTGTGCGATCTAATTGGTCTTAGAGAGGTAATCGGCAGGAGTTTGGATATTTGTCTGTATAATGTTGTCTAGAATACAATAATAGGTGACCGAAAAGGATGAAAGTTATTAATTATAAATACTACAATATTATGAATGTTTAGGAAGGTTGGTTTAAAACGTTTTGTTGTCATGGCTTAAAAATTCTACTCGGTAACGTTTTGCTTTTATTTTTAAACATAACCCACAAATCTTACAGATGGAAAGCCTGTTGCCTTTTTGCAACATGGCTTGTTGGGAGAAGGCAGGCACTGGGTGGAGAACATGGCCAACAACAGCCTTGGTTTTATACTTGCGGATGCAGGCTACGATGTTTGGCTGGGAAACAGCAGAGGAACAACCTTGTCTCAAAAGCACCAGACGCTCTCAGTGGATCAAGAGGAATTCTGGAATTTCAGGTAGTTTTGAGTCATAGCTTGAAATAGTATTCCCCTATTGAGCTATATTAACAACATGCTAGCATGTTAGTTAATAGCATGTCCTATTTCCCCCTGTGAGGTGCGTTGGGCCAGAGTTCACCAAACATTTCAGCTTTGTGGACTGGTGGTGGCAGTGCGGGGGGAGAGAATGGTTCTGTGTTCTCACGGCATGCAAGTGCATGTGCATGAGAAGCTCCGTTGACGTGAGCATCGGTTCCACCACAAAACCACGCTCGACTAAACCGCGTCCGACTAAACCGCATAGCTGACGTCATCAACAGGGCGACAACAGCGTGGAGACAGAAGCACGCTGTAAACCCTAAACCTAAAATTAACCCCTAAACCTAAACCTAACCCCCTAAACCTAACCCTAAACCTAACCCTAACCCTTAACCTAACCCTAAACCTAACCCTTAACCTAACCCTAAACCTAACTCTAACCCTAAACCTAAACCTAAACCTAAACCTAAACCTAAACCTAAACCTAAACCTTAACCTTAACCTAACCCTAACCCTAACCCTAACCCTAACCCTAACCCTAACCCTAACCCTAACCCTAACCCTAACCCTAACCCTAACCCTAACCCTAAACCTAACCCTAAACCTAATCCTAACCCTTAACCTAACCCTAAACCTAACCCTAAACATAGCAGTTAGACTTATATACCACTTCATAGGGCCTTCAGCCTTCTCTAAGCGGTTTACAGAGTCAGCATATCGCCCCCACAGTCTGGGTCCTCATTTCACCCACCTCGGAAGGATGGAAGGCTGAGTCAACCTTGAGCCGGTGAGATTTGAACCGCCGAGCTGCAGAACTAGCAGTCAGCTGAAGTGGCCTGCAGTACTGCACCCTAACCACTGTGCCACCTCGGCTCTTTGAGACCAGTTGAGGTCTTAAGGCAAAAAGGTTGTATGATTGTTTGAAGTAAGTGTGATCCTGTAACTCACTTACAGAGAGCATTTGTCGCGCTTGTTGATAACCTGAGAAAGAGTTGGGTTAGGTTTATGCTCCTTAATCTCTCAGTGGCTTTTGACACTTTCAGTCACTTTCCTGGACTGGCTTGGAGAGTTGGGGTAGAGAGCAGCTTTTACTGAAATGTTTGAAAATGCTGTACGTGAAATTTCTGTACTTATTTATTAACAATTCGTTTTTAATATTTCATTTCAGTTTCCATGAAATGGCCATGTATGATCTTCCAGCAACAATAAATTTTATTTTGAAGAAAACCAAACAGAAACAATTATACTACATTGGTCATTCTCAAGGCTGTACTATTGGTATGATAAAATGAAAAACCTTTTCTCTTTCTCTCTTTTATTTCCATTTTTCTCCTTTTCTCTTTCTCCCTCCCTCCTTCCCTCCCTCCCTCCCTCCCTCCCTCCCTCCCTCACTCACTCACTCATGGTGCTAATGTAAAAGTTCTTGCATATTATCACAAGCAGCAGAGGCTACATCTACAATCTTATCTGGTAACGTTTAAAAATAGCATGGGGAAAAAAATCCAGCCTCCCCCCTCCCTCCCCCCTCCCTCCCTCCCTCTCTCTCTCTGTCTCTCTCTCTCTCTCTCAGCTCCATTTTCACTGGCAGAGGGTTGCATGAGGCTCTGGTAGCTGAAAATGGAGTTCGGGAGCCCGTAATCGTTGGCAGAGCACTCAGACCACCACAGGTGTCCCCAACATGAGTGGGTTCACCCACAAAACCGCGCTCGACTAAACCGCGCCCGACTAAACCGCGTCGCTGACATCATCAACAGGGTGACAACAGCGCGGAGACAGAAGCACGCTGTAAACCCTAAACCTAAAATTAATCCCTAAACCTGAACCTAACCCCCCCCAAACCTAACCCTAAACCTAACCCTTAACCTAACCCTAACCCTAACCCTAACCCTAAACCTAACCCTAAACCTAACCCTAAACCTAACCCTAAACCTAACCCTAAACCTAACCCTAAACCTAACCCTAAACCTAACCCTAACCCTAAACCTAACCCTAAACCTAACCCTAAACCTAACTCTAAACCTAACCCTAAACCTAACCCTTAACCTATCCCTAAACCTAACCCTAACCCTTAACCTAACCCTAAAGCTAACCCTAAAGCTAACCCTAAACCTAACCCTTACCTTAAGTTGAATCGGCTTGCTTTCAAAGCGCTATTTAAAGCGCCCTTCTTTCTCTGCGCTGGCTGTTGTCGCCCTGTTGATGACATCAGCGACACGGTTTAATCGGGTGCGGTTTAGTCGAGCACGGTTTTGACAGGTCACGCATGAGTGACATTGAGCTGGCCATGCCCACCCCTGGCCACGCCCACCCCAGGCTCCAGAGGTCAAAACCTCATGGAAATCGAGTTTGACACCCCTGCTTCAAATTACTTTTTTTTCTTATTTTTTCTCTTAGGCTTCATAGCGTTTTCAGCCATGCCAGAGCTGTCTCAAAAAGTCAAAATGTTTTTTGCCTTAGCTCCTGTGGTCTATGTTAAGCATGTCCCGAATACTCTATTGAGATTTGGGTCCCAACTTCCTCAACACTCATTCGAGGTATTAATTCATTGATCTTTTTTTTTTTAAAGATGAATGGTTGATTTACTGATTTCTGGGAAAACTGTCACAAGAAATTTAAAATCAAACAGAATAGAATAGAATTCTTTATTGGCCAAGTGTGATTGGGCGTGACCCGTCAAAACCGCGGAGGACAAAATCGCGCTCGACGAAAGCGCGCATTTGATGTCATCACAGCGCGACGGAAAAAATTAAAAATTGAAATAAAAATAAAATTAAAGCAAGCCGATTCACATAAAGGTAAGGGTTAGGGTTAGGGTTAGGTTAAGGGTTAGGGTTAGGTTTAGAGCGTTAGGGTTACGTTTAGCGTTAGGTTAAGGGTTAGCGTTAGGTTTAGCGTTAGGTTAAGGGTTAGGTTTAGGGTTAGGTTAAGGGTTAGGTTTAGGGTTAGGTTTAGGGTTAGGTTTAGGGTTAGGTTTAGGGTTATGTTTAGGGTTATGTTTAGGGTTAGATTTAGGGTTAGGTTAAGGGTTAGGTTTAGGGTTAGGTTTAGGGTTAGGTTTAGGGTTAGGTTTAGGGTTAGGTTTAGGGTTAGGTTTAGGGTTAGGTTTAGGGTTACGTTTAGGGTTAGATTTAGGGTTAGGTTAAGGGTTAGGTTTAGGGTTAGGTTTAGGGTTAGGTTTGGGGGGGTTAGGGTAAGGTTTTCGCTTTATTTTTACAGTTTTCGATCACAGCGCGATGTTTTCGTCGCGCTGTGATGACGTCAAATGCGCGCTTTCGTCGAGCGCGATTTTGTCCTCCGCGGTTTTGTGGTGGAACCTGATTGGGCACACAAGGAATTTGTCTTTGGTGCCTATGCTCTCAGTGTACATAAAAAGACAAGATACATTTGTCAAGAATCATAAGGTACAACACTTAATGATAGTCACAAGGTACAGATAAGCAATCAGGAAACAATATCAATATAAATCATAAGGATGCAAGCAACAAGGTTACAGTCCTAAGTGGGAGGAGATGGGTGATAGGAACGATGAGAAGACTAATAGTAATAGTAATGCAGCCTTAGTGAATGGTTTGACAGTGGTCAGGGAATTATTTGTTTAGCAGAGTGATGGTGTTTGGGGGGAAAAAAACTGTTCTTGTGTCTAGTTGTCTTGGTGTGCAGTGCTGTATAGTGTCGTTTTGAGGGAAAGAAGGACGGAAAGGAGATCTTCCTTCTTCCAGATGTTTTCAACTTTTGAGTCTATGGTTGAGAAAAAGCTGGCCTCCATGCTTCACGAAGGGCCAAAATTCACGTCTGCTACTCCCAGTCCACTGCTACATTGACCTAGTTCTTATTTGCAATTACGTGTTGCAATAGCAGAATTGTTGCGATATACAATCAATGCAATTTTTGCGTAAGTCAAATGTTGCTGGCTCAAAACTCAGTAGGAGCCAGATGAGCTTAGCATGCCTTAAATATAATTATCATTATCATCATCATCATCATCATCATGATCGATAGTTAATCTATTTTTTTTATTTTTACAGAAAATATTTGGTGATAAAGAATTTATGGTTGACGGGAAGACTTTGAGAGACTTCATAAAGAAATTATGCACAATTGAATTTATGCATACATTATGTCCAAAGCTCATTTTTTTCCCGGACACTTACAATCCAACAAATCTAAACATGGTAACTAAGTCTTTCTTATAAAATATTTTATTGGTCTTGGTTCTCTAAATTTTACAAAGGTTTCATCATCAATGCTCTCAAAGGATGGAAGCATTAATTTGGGGAGGGGGACGATTTTTTTTTGACAATGGGAATATTGTAGGAAAAAGGCAACATATATAATCTCTGTAGGCCCCACAGAGGATGTGTATTCACATTAATCTGATGGCTCATAGATTTCATTCTATCAATAAACTGCCCTATAGAATATAAGAAAGGCTGCGCACCAAAGGACTGAGACCTTCGAACTCTGGTGCTGGAGAAGACTCCTGCGAGTCCCTTGGACTGCAAGGTGATCAAACTGGTCAGTCAACCCTGAAGCTCTTTAGAAGGCCAGATCCTGAAGATGAAACTCAAATACGTTGGCCATCTAATGAGAAGGAAGGACTCACAGGAGAAGAGCCTAATGTTGGGAAAGATTGAGGGCGAAAGAAAAAGAGGACAACAGAGAATGAGGTGGCTGGATGGAGTCACCGAAGCAGTTGGCGTGAACTTAAATGGACTCCAGAGGATGGCAGAGGACAGGAAGGTCTGGAGGAATATTGTCCATGGGGTTGTGATGGGTTGGACATGACTTCGCAACTAACAACAACAACAAACAACAACAACAACAACAACAACGAATATAACTCCCAAAGTAACTTTAGTATTTCAGTATTTTGGCTACAATGTGCAATTCGGGCATGATGACAAGAGAGATGGGAAGCTCAGAATAGGCCATTCTGAAACTTCTCAATCTGGCTCAGTCCTACATTTCTTAGGCTACTTAATTTCTACTTAAGGCTACTTAATTTCCAGTAGGACTAACTTACCCAGTTTTTGATATTACTAGAATAGGTGCTATTTTAACTAGTCCAGCTTTTGAACTGCTAGCTGAAATGGCTGAGAAGTGAGGTGTTTCAGTTAAAGACCACCACAGTTTATAACAGCCAGGATATAGGATTGTATTAGGTTCGAGGTTCATTTTATTTATATGCCCCCCTATTCCCAGCGGGACTCAGGGTGGTGCACAAACCCAAGGAGGGGAAGGGAAACACAAAAACTACAACAAAAAGTACAGGGCATTTAAAACAACCAACAGCCACACGATTCGAGAGGGGAAGGGAACTCATCGACCCCAGGCCTGCCGACACAGCCAGGTTTTAATGTCTTTTCGGAAGGCCTGGAGAGAGGTGAGGGTCCGAATCTCTGCGGGGAGATCGTTCAAAGGGCCGGAGCTGCCACAGAGAAGGCCCTCCCCCGGGTAGTGGCCAGATGACATTGGCTAGTAGACGGAACCCGGAGGAGGCCTAATCTGTGTGATCTAATGGGTCTTTGGGAGGTAATTGGCAGCATGCAGTCTCTCAAGTACCCAGGTCCAATACCATGAAGGGCTTTATAAGTTACGACTAGCACTTTGAAGCGTATCCGGAGACCGATCGGTAACCAGCGCAGCTCGCGGAGGATAGGTGTAACGTGGGTGTACCGAGGTGCACCCACAATCGCTCGCGCGGCTGCATTCTGGACAAGCTGGAGTCTCTGAATGCTCTTCAAGGGCTGCCCCATGTAGAGCGCATTGCACTAGTCCAGTCTTGAGGTCACGACTGGGTCAGTGATGGCGAAACTTTTCCGCATCGAGTGGCCAAACCAGAACGCACGTGCAAGCATGTGCGTCAGAGGTGGGTTGCCAATCCCAGCGCTACTGGTTTGTTCGTGCTTCCATGTACATGTGATGCTTCTGCGCATGTACGTACAGAAGCATCCGGGCGGGTGGATAGAGCCTCCGGCTGCCACCACTATCGCTTCATCTGAACCAGACCGAACCCGGAGCAACCCATTTTTGATGTGCGCGTGCATGCCAGAGCACCGGAAACCCCAAAACCAGCTGGCCAGTGCGCACATCCTTGTTTTTTTGGTCATTGGGGGGGGGGGAATTTTCAAGTCGTTTTGCAGGCTAAAAATGGCCCAAAAATGACTTGAAAAATGGGCTATTTTTAGGCTGTTTTCTGGTGCTGCGGCGCCCATGAAGAATCAGCTGGCTGGCGCACCAGAAACCAGAAGCCGATGCCTACAGAGAGGGCTCTATGTGCCACCTCTGGCACACGTGCCATGGGTTTGCCATCAGGTGCTCAAATCTTTGGAAAAATAATAGTGAGAGCCGAGGTGGTGCAGTGGTTAAATGCAGCACTGCTGGCTACTTCAGCTGGCTGCAGTTCTGCAGTTCGGCTGTTCAAATCTCACCGGCTCAAGGTTGACTCAGCCTTCCATCCTTCCGAGGTGGGTAAAATGAGGACCCGGATTGTTGTTGGGGGCAATATGCTGACTCTGTAAACCGCTTAGAGAGGGCTGAAAGCCCTATGAAGCGGTATATAAGTCTAACTGCTATTGCTATTGCTAATTGTTGTTCTGTTTCCCCCCCCCCTGATTTCACTGGACAAGGAATCATGGAGACATTATAGATCAACATTTAACAATTGAAATCCTTCCTCCCACACTGCCCTAGTTACATATTCTTGACAGTGATCTAACCTTATGAATAATAAAAATAAAATAGCAATACCTAATAATGAAGACCTTTCTGAAGGATAAGCCAGATAAGGATACTGTCCATTGGATTGGAAACATGACATTGGATTGCACTGTGCATTTTATCAATATTTCCCTAGTCTTGCATTCAGCCCAGGAAATGGTCATTTTATGAGGCAATTATGAAAGAATGTGACTAACAAAGCCTTTTAGCGGAGTTCGAAATGAAATCTTTCTGGTCAATGAAAACAGTAGCTAAAATTCTAGAAAGTTGCATTCTTTATTTATTCCTTTGCAACAACATTTAGATGGTTTCTGGCCCTTGGAAAGCCACAAATAATTTCAAAGCTGAAACACTTTCAGCCAGGATTTTAGCATTCCAGGTAAGGTGAATCCTAATCTAGAACCTTACCTAGATACACTTTCTTACTTTGGACACCAAAACTGATAGGCAACCAGGAAGGGTTTCATTGTTGATTGTAAGACCAAAGAGGACCTTTGACTGAGATTTATCCAGTTCTAAAGGGAGCTTCTGTGTTTCTGTGGCACAGTCACGTGATATCATTCTTACTAACAGGGTTCTCAGTACAAATTGCCATCATAACACGAGGATTACCTAAGACAATCCTATTTCAGGTGATGACCAAACCTATTATTCTCCTCTGCTAAAAGTAGGATGCTAC
This sequence comes from Thamnophis sirtalis, assembly GCF_051295495.1. Lineage (NCBI taxonomy): Eukaryota > Metazoa > Chordata > Lepidosauria > Squamata > Natricidae > Thamnophis > Thamnophis sirtalis. The sequence continues at coordinate 4,764,924 of NW_028261395.1, read as the reverse complement.
ATCTTCTTTCAAAAATGAGCAATGCAAGGAAATGTTGCTTTTCCCCAGTTGTCCGATTTCTTTTTTTTTAAAAAAATCTACTGTCTTTTTCAAATCTCTACAGAGCCGAATGGATGTATATGCAGCGCACTATCCAGATACAACATCAGTTAAGAACATCTTACACTGGAGACAGGTATAATGTCTTTAATAACTTTGGTTAAATTGTATGCCACTTTAACCATCAAGGTCTCCTGAGATGTGTCATTTTGCTCTAATGATGATAGCAATAATTTCCAGGATTCTCTAGGTTGAATTTATTATATTTCTATGCCGCCCTTTTCCCCAAAGGGGGACTCAGTTGCCTATCCCAACCTCTTATTTTCTGGATGTGCTAGCCTACAAATATTATTCAGAGATTTATGAGATTCATGGTCCAATGTCCCAGAAGAGCACACCAGACTTTGAAAGTTTATCATATTAAGGAATATTAGGTTTATAGGTTAGGTTTATTTCATTTATATGCCGCCCTATTCCCGGAGGGACTCAAGGCGGCTAACAAACCCAGGGGAGGGGGGGGGAATACAAACAAGGCAAAAACAGCAAACAGGATACAGAGAAAATTTAAAAACAATCAACAGTCACACAGTTCGAGCGGGGAAGGGAACTCATCAACCCCAGGCCTGCCGGAACAGCCAGGTTTTAACGGCTTTGCGGAAAGCCTGAAGGGAGGTGAGGGTCCGGATCTCTGCGGGGAGTTCGTTCCAAAGGGCCGGAGCAGCCACAGAGAAGGCCCTCCTCCGGGTGGTCGCCAATCGACATTGGCCGGCATATGGAATCTGGAGGAGGCCTAATCTGTGGGATCTGCTGGGTCTATGGGAGGTAATTGGCAGCAGGCGGTCTCTCAAGTACCCAGGTCCAATACCATGAAGGGCTTTATAAGTGACGACTAGCACCTTGAAGCGTATCCGGAGACCAATAGGCAGCCAGTGCAGCTCGCGGAGGATAGGTGTAACGTGGGTGTACCGAGGTGCACCCACTATCGCTTCCAGGATTCTCTAGGTAGCCTATCCTAACCTCTTATTTTCTGGATGTTGTAGTCTACAAATATTATTCAGAGATTTATGAGATTCATAGTCCAATGTCCCAGAAGAGCACACCAGACTTTGAACGTTTATCATATTAAGGAATATTAAGTCTGCATTGTTCACTTAAATGTTATATTTAAGAGCCGAGGTGGCGCAGTGGTTAAATGCAGCACTGCAGGCTACTTCAGCTGACTGCAGTTCTGCAGTTCGGCTGTTCAAATCTCACCGGCTCAGGGTTGACTCAGCCTTCCATCCTTCCGAGGTGGGTAAAATGAGGACCCGGATTGTTGTTGGGGGCAATATGCTGACTTTGTAAACCGCTTAGAGAGGGCTGAAGGCCCTATGAAGCGGTATATAAGTCTAACTGCTATTGCTATTGCTATATTTGCCCTACAAGGGTTCTATTGGAAGAAATATCCATCCGGTTCAGTTCCAAGCCAGGAGAAACACACTGGAAACATGGAGGCTTATTGGAAAGATGGTTTAATGATAAAGCAGAACCACATGTGACTCTGGGCAGCTGACCCCATGAAATTGAGAGTTGGGTTTTTTTTATATCTTCCCTTGAGCTGTGAACCTGAGCTTCCTGTTCCTGTGCAAGAGCATGTGTTCTATTGGCTGTTGTCAGACTCCCATGGGGCCATGTAGAGGTGATGTTTGTCTGAGCTACGTTTGGTTGACGTTTGCTGGGGATGGTGCAACTGAGATAGCGCAATGAAGGTGTTTGTGTTCTGAAAGGGTGTTAGGCAATTCCTATTGTGGCTGAGGGCTAATCCTACCTTTGTTCAAACCTTGCTGAAGACATGTTTTTGCCTATGAATAGAGCGACCTAGATACTTGGCTTATTTCAATAAACTGTTTATCTCTTAAGTGCTGACATCTGCTGAGGGCTATTAAGAAGAGTGGGAGCTGCTTTCTCCCTCTTAAAAACATGTTTCTCAATTTCTCATCCAGGGAAATATAATATTCTGCCCTTTTTAAAATATTTCTCCAAGTATTTTATTCTTCTAGGATAGGGGTAGGTGCTAACTTTCTACAGTTCTTCAACTTGAAGTATTTAAAATGTAGCTCTGTTTACCAAGGCCAAGCTGAAATCTTTTTTTCCTCCTCCCAAGTGCTCAACAGCTTCTCTAGATTTCAATAAACATTTTATTGAAACTTTATTGTTTTAGATGAAACACGTTTCCCTTTCCCTTTAAGGTTTCCCAATTCGCAAATGAGAAATAGCAGTTTTTTTGATCCCAGTCCCAATATTACAATATATATTCTATTTCTTCCTTTTACAGGTTTAGTTCTGGTTCTTTCGACTTGCTGTGATTATAATCACAGAAATGGGAATATAACAGGGGTGAAATGCTACCAGTTCTGACCAGTTCGCTAGAACCGACAGCAAAAAATGTTAAGGTTCGCCGAGGTGGTGCAGTGGTTAGGGTGCAGTACTGCAGGCCACTTCAGCTGACTGTTATCTGCAGTTCAGCGGTTCTAATCTCACCGGCTCAAGGTTGACTCAGCCTTCCATCCTTCCGAGGTGGGTGAAATGAGGACCCAGACTGTGGGGGCGATATGCTGACTCTGTAAACCGCTTAGAGAGGGCTGAAAGCCCTATGAAGCGGTATATAAGTCTAACTGCTAAGTCTAACTGCTAAACCAGTAGTAAAAAAAACAGCTTTAAAAAGTGGGGGGGAGAACACTCCGCTGTGCTTCTCGATCATTGGAACCTTCCCCCACCCACTTTTTAAATCATTTTTTTACTACCGATTCCAGTGAATAAGTAGCAATAGCAATTAGACTTATATACCGCTTCATAGGGCTTTCTCTAAGAGCCCTCATAGAGCCCTCTCTAAGTGGTTTACAGAGTCAGCATATTGCCCCACAGTCTGGGTCCTCATTTAACCCACTTTGAAGGATGGAAGGCTAAGTCAACCCTGAGCCGGTGAGATTTGAACAGCCGAACTGCAGCTAGCAGTCAGCTGAAGTGGCCTGCAGTACTGCACTCTAACCATTGCACCACCTCGGCTGTTAAACAGTAGTAAACAATGCTTTAAAAAATGATCCCAAAAAACTTCCAATGATTGAGCAGCACAGCTGATTGCCATGAAATCTCCCCTCCCACACTTTTTAAAGCATTTTTTTACTACCTATTTGCCGGAATCAGTAGTAAAAAAAATGCTTTAGAAAGTGGAAAAAGGTTGGCCATGCCCACATGGTCACATGACCCCCCCCCTCCCCACCAAGCCACACCCAAAGAACCGGTGGCAAAAAAAGAGAGATTTCATCACTGGGATATACTGTATATAGTATCTAATGCTTTCTCTGATGCCTTTGATAGATGGTGGCTACAGGATTGTTCCGCTGGTTTGATTATGGGGACAAAAATCAGGTGATATATAAACAGGTAAGAGGGAAAGTGTCTGTGTTCCAAATATCATCCAAAATTAAATCAGAGTCCAAGGCAGAACTTTCCTCAAACTTCCAATTTATTGAGAGAGACATGTTGGCACAACTGTGGAAAACCTGAATCTGAAAACTTCCTGGGGTTTCCACCCAGTTCAAAGTTCATGATCTTGCCCCACGCCCACAAGTCCATCACATGGTCCAATCTTCCATTGCCACGCTGGCATTATCCACCCATCCAGTTCCAGTCAGGTGCAGAGACAAAGAATGACCTTGGGCTTCTAGAAAGGAATGTTTTATTTTGACAACAACACATTCTACTCCTTACTATTCCTCCTCCCAATTACCCCACTAATGAAACAGCATAGTAAAATAATAGAAAGTATGGCAGGCCAAAGATCCTAAAAGGAATATGACTTCAGAAAGCTTTTGGAAAATAAATATGAAATAATGAGAATATTATGTCAAGAATCTGCATTATAATAAACCCCAACTATATTAATTAAAAACTCGTATACCAATACCATGGATATAGTTTTTAGTTTTGACATAGCTATACCCATTTTTTTTTAAAAAAAAGAAAGATTATTTGATCATGTAAAGGAACTTTTTTATATAAAGGTGCTTTGTTTAGGTAAAGATATTTTGATTGTGATTTTGATTTATGTTTTCATTCTTAGGAAATATTTCCACTGTGTCCATTCCTATTATTGCTATTCCTCTATTAAAAAGAATGCACACATACAGCTTTGAATGTATATAACCAGCTGTGATAGCAATAGCAACAGCAGTTAGACTTATATACCGCTTCATAAAGCTTTCAGCCCTCTCTAAGCGGTTTACAGAGTCAGCATATCTCCCCTACAGTCTGGGTCCTCATTTTACCCACCTCGGAAGGATGGAAGGCTGAGTCAACCTTGAGCCGGTGAGATTTGAACCGCCGAACTGCAGACTAGCAGTCAGCTGAAGTGGCCTGCAGTACTGCACTCTAACCACTGCGCTATGATAGTGATACTATCATAGTTTTTTAAAAGAAGGACATACTATGAAATCAGGGGTGAAATGCTATTAGTTCAGATCAGTTTGTCCGAACCAGTAGTAAAAACTGCTAACGGTTCAGGCGAACCGGTATTTCCAATGATCAGCTGGGGGACAATCAGCTGTGATGCACGGTTTATATGAGCTAGAATAGTTGGATTTCCTGCTTTCTAGGTAATCTAAATCGTGTGGCACAGCAGATTTCCTCCCTCACTGTTCTACCTATCTGCACGGATGCGCCCCAGGCGCACAAAGCATGCACTTGGTAGCAGACTCACCAAACCGTTAGCATATTTCAGAGGATTACACCGCTGTATGAATTCCTCCATTGGGCATGAAAGATAGCAATGACAAACAATGGAAATAGCAACGAAAGTGTAAAGGAAAACAATCTTTTCTGCCTCATCTTCTTTCTCTCTTCTCATCCCCATCCTACCATTTAAATGACGATTAACATCCGATCCATATGAAAAATGTAACTCATTCCAGAAGCCTGCGATTGCGACTCAGTTTCCACACTGTATTACAATTATCAATATTGGGATTCCCTTGTTTTCCTTTCTAGAGCGTTCCTCCTTCATATCAAATAGAAGGCATGTCGGTGCCGACGGCGGTGTGGTCTGGGGGACAAGACACACTTGCAGACTCAAAAGATGTAGAGCTCTTACTCCCTGGTATTGTTAACCTGGTTTCCCATCGCTCGTGGTCAGACTGGAGTCATTGGGATTTCGTCTGGGGACTCAATGCTCCCCAACGCATGTTCTTCGAAATAATTCAAGTGATGGAGAGGTCTGGGTAAACCGGTTCACCGACAAAAGGGCGAACGACAAAACCACGTCCGACTAAACCGCGTCGCTGACGTCATCAACAGGGCGACAACAGCGCGAAAGAAGCACGCTGTAAACCTTAAACCTAAACTTAACCCGTAACCCTAAACCTAACCCTAAACCTAACCCTAACCCTAAACCTAAACCTAATCCTAATCCTAACCCTAACCCTAACCCTAAACCTAACCCTTAACCTAATCCTAAACCTAACCCTAAACCTAACCCTAAACCTAACCCTTAACCTAACCCTAACCCTAACCCTAACCCTAACCCTAACCCTAACCCTAACCCTAACCCTAACCCTAACCCTAAACCTAAACCTAAACCTAAACCTAAACCTAACCCTTAACCTAACCCTAAACCTAAACCTTAACCTAACCCTAACCCTAACCCTAACCCTTAACCTAACCCTAAAGCTAACCCTAAACCTAACCCTAAACCTAACCCTAACCCTAAACCTAAACCTAAACCTAAACCTAAACCTAAACCTAACCCTTAACCTAACCCTAAACCTAAACCTTAACCTAACCCTAAACCTAACCCTAACCCTTAACCTAACCCTAAAGCTAACCCTAAACCTAACCCTAACCCTAACCCTTACCTTAAGTTAAATCGGCTTTCTTTCGACATGCTATTTAAAGCGCCCTTCTTTCTCCGCGCTGGCTGTTGTCGCCGCGTTGATGACGTCAGCGACGCGGTTTAGTCGGGCACGCTTTTGTCGTTCGCCCTTTTGTCGGATCACGGTGTAAACCAGTAGTTTGCTCTATATTTGCATCTGCCTCTGCAATACAGATTTGGATGATTAAAAAATGTTGCATTCTCTGTCACAGCAATTGCCTTTTTTCCTCATCCCCCTTCCCCAGATTTATTCAACCATGAACATCATCCTCTTTTAATGGCCGCATAATCCGTTGTGGGCTGGAGTCTGGGTAACTGAATGGAGCTAAGTGTTTACTGGCCAGATGCCCTTCCTGTCACCAATGCAGAGTTTTGTTCAGCAGATATATTCTCATTTTTCCCAGAGAGAAAAAATGTTTGCCTCTTCCAAGGATCGAACTCACCGCTTCCTGATTTTGAGATGAGAGTTTCACCTCTAGGCCACCGCACCATTCATTCATCATGAATATTGTTATCTCTCCCATTGGGAGAGTGAGTGCATTCAGAGAAGCATTGTGAGAGTTGTGTTGGAGAACACACAAACCAGCATACAGAGACACTGCAGTTTAAATAGGCTTTTACTTTCGTGGAAATAGAGGTATCAGAGTCCATCAAACAGTCCAAGTCATACACGGCTAAGACAGTCAGTCATCAATATCTTTCAGTTAAGGGATAATCCAAATAACATAGTCCATAATCATACAAATAGTCCGGTACTCAAAGTTTGATAGCAAAACTTACAATAGCTCACGGCACTTTCTAACAGCCAGCTTCCAAAACACTCAGATGGGATCATCCCAGCATCTAACAGAGAGCTAACAGTCATTCTGGCTCCCTCTTATGGCCAATTGAGGAAAACAGCAACCAATCACATTTTACAATATGATTTAAAGAAGCAGGTATAGCATTGTTACATGATTTATATCTTGCCAACCAAACCATTAGATTATATTCCTAACATTCTCCTCTTTGGGTAGGATAATATATAAATCTTACAATCTTAATCTGTATTCCTCGCAACAACGTTTATGCTTTATATTACCTTGGGCATTAGTAAAATGACTTGCGATTTTATCTTCAGGCATACAGTATTCTAATGTAATCAGTTTACTACTAATACTTTGTCTTACATTTAAATATCTCAAGTCAGTGTGTTCTGACCTAGTTTTTGCAACAAGATTAGATGCCATCTGAATTGCTGCTTGATTGTCTTCGTAAAAAACAATAGGTTCTTGTACATTAATTACCATATCCAGTAGGAGTTGTTTGTAACAAACTACATCTGCACATACTAATGACAAACATGAGAATTCAACCTCCATAGTCGATAGACTAATAGACTGCCATCCAATTAGTGCTTTCCCCAGGAATACAACAAACCCTGATGTTGATTTCCATGTAGACACATCTGTTGCAAAACTTGCATCAGCATATGCAGTTAAGCTCAGATCGTTCTTAGGTTCTAAATACAACGCAAAATGCATCGTTTGCTTAAGATATCTTAATATCCTCTTAGCAGCTTGTTAGTGCCTTTCAGTAGGTTCAGCATTAAACCTGGCTAATTGATTTACACTATATAACTATGTCAGGCCTTGACCAATTACTCAGATACGATAAGCTACCAATCAATGAATGATAAATACCTTTATCAAACACAGGGCTTTTTACACCATCATGGCTAAATTCCTGACCCTTGGAGTTTTAGCTGGTTTGCACAGTTCCATCCTAAATGTCCTGAGTAGCTGCTTAATCTTCTCGGTTTGTGAGATTTTGTATCCTCCCCTAGTTTTATCTATCTTTAACCCAAGATATTGCCTAATCTCACCAAGATGTTTTATACTGAACTGCGTCCTTAACAATGTTATAATCCTCATAGCTTCTTGCTCAGTTTTAGGGATTAACGCTGTGTCGTCAGTGAACAATGGCAACAATGAAATCACACCATTACTTTCTTTCTTAAACAAACATGGATCAGCCCTGCCAGCTTTAAAACTATCTTAGTTAACTCTTCAACTATACATTGATTCCATTCATATCCTGATTGCTTCAAGCCATAAAGACTCTTTTTCAACCTCCGGCAATCAGTTTTACTTTCCATTTTATATCCTGCAGGCTTCTGTAAATACATAGTATGTTGCAACGGTGCATGAGGATATGCTGTCTCTACATCTAAATGATTAACTATACATTCATTCTTAGCTGCCCACACTAATGCTGCACATAATGTTGTAAGATTAAACTAGGCGCAAAGATCTCATCATAGTCACTGGCTGACTGAGCAAACCCTTGTGCAGCTAACCTGGCTTTATGGGTTACAGTCCCATCTACACTATTTTAAAGTTTGAAAATCCATTTACAACCAATGGCATGTTTACCTGGTGGTAACTTTACATTTTCATACCCTTCTAGCTTATGCAATGAGTTTAATTCCTTTTCCATTGCATCTTTCCAAGCTTTCTGTTCCTCAGTTGTATATAGAGTTTATTCTTGGTAATTTGCAGGAACCTTATTTGCCTGACATGCTATGGACGCTTGATACCTGTCAGGTGGTCTCATTATACTGGTTTGTTCCATCCAATCGGGTTATCATCGATAAGCTTGTTGATGGGTCACTCGCCATCTTCTCCAGGATAGTGCAATCACTAAATAAACAGCTATCTGTATGCGGTATTGCATATCAACACGAACTCCCCTTTAGCTACATCTGGTACACTCTGGGCCTATAACCAGTGTTGGGTAAGCTCCCCGTTGGGAGAGTGAATGCGTTCAGACAAGTGTTGTGAGAGTTGTGTTGGAGAACACACAAACCAGCATACAGAGACACTGCAGTTTAAATAGGCTTTTACTTTCATGGAAATAGAGGTATCAGAGTCCATCAAACAGTCCAAATTATACACGGATAAGACAGTCAGTCATCAATATCTTTCAGTTAAGGGATAATCTAAATAACATAGTCCATAATCATACAAACAGTCCAGTACTCAAAGTTTGATAGCAGTAGCTAAACTTACAATAGCTCACGGCACTTTCTAACAGCCAGCTTCCAAAAACACTCAGATCAGATCAGCCCAGCATCTAACGAACAGAGAACTAACAGTCATTCTGGCTCCCTCTTCTGGCCGATTGAGGAAAAGAGCAACCAATCACATTTTACAGTATGATTTAAAGAAACAGGTATAGCATTGTTACATGATTTATATATTGCCAACCCAACTGTTAGATTATATTCCTAACAAATATGACTGGGATTAAAATAATTTTGCACACTGGGTATGTATTTCCTTTGGTCAGAATGTTTTTTTTACTTCTGGATAGGTGAAGTTTCTTGTTTGTATTCCCATCTCTATTTTATCAGTACAGGTAGTCCTTGACTTATGATCACAATTGAGCCCTAGATTTTTGTTGCTGAACAAAACAGCTGCTAAATTAGTTTTTTCTCCATTTTACGATCTTACTTGCCACATTTGTTAAGTGAATAACTGCAGTTGTTAAGTTGGTAACATGCTTCTTAAGTGAATCTGGCTTCCCCGTTAACGTTGATGGTCATAAGGTCACAAAAGATGATCACTTGACCCAGGGATGCTGCAACTGTCACAACCAGAAACCAATTGCCAAACATCTGAATTTTGATCATGTGACCATGGCAGGGGTGGGTTTCAACCGGTTCGCGGCAGTCCCCACGAACCGATTGGTCGGCGAACCCAGAAGTAAGTAACTTCCGGGAACGGCGAAGGGCCCACCCGCCCGCCCGCGTTCCTTACCCGGTTTTGACGAGTTCTGCGCTTCCACGCATGCGCAGGACACATACAGCGCCTGCGCGATCCTCCAGGAGCAGCTGGAGCATCGCACAGACACTAGTATGCATGCGTGCGCTGCACGTGTGCATGAGGACTCCGCCGGCCCTGTTCCAACCGAACCGGTTGGAACGGGGCGAGAAACCCACCCCTGGACCATGGGGATGTTGATGTTTAATGTTTGTTTGATGTTTAATGAATTTATAGACTGCGGGACTCCGGGCGGCTTTACAACAATACATTTTAAAAAAATAGAAAAGTTAAAAACACAGAAACATAGATTAAAAAAGACCACAACATACATCCAGTCAATCGGGGCTGGAACTCAGTCATGAGGTCAACACGCCCGGAGCCTGCCAGAATAGCCAGGTCTTAATAGCCTTTCGGAAGGCCATGAGAGTGGGTAGGGTCTGGATCTCTGGGGGCAGTTTATTCCAGAGGGTCGGAGTGGCTACAGAGAAGGCCCTCCCCCAGGTGGTTGTCAGCCGACATTGTCTGGCTGACGGCACCCGGAGAAGGCCCTCCCTGTGCGATCTTATCGGTCGTTGGGAGGTATGTGGCAGAAGACAGCCTCGCAGATATCCGGGTCCTAAGCCATGTAGGGCTTTAAAGGTAATGACCAGCACCTTGAATTGAGCCCGGAGACCAATCAGAAGCCAGTGCAGCTCGCGGAGGATAGGTGTAATGTGGGTGTACACACAGGTGTGTGATGTGGATGCTGCAACAATCATGGGGAAAACAGCCATAAGTTACTTTTTCAGTGCCATTGTCATTTTGGTCCCTAAATAAGTGATTGTAAGTCAAGGGCTACCTGTATTTTTAACTACACACCACCTAGAATTGTTTTAGAGTGGACAACCTGATTACATTTAATTAATTAATTCAAATATATTACTCCAGAGATTCCATCAAGACGCATTGTTCTGCAAAGAGAGTAAAGCACGCTGTCAGCGGTTCAAGTAATGCGCCCATTGAAAGCATAACTTCAAGGCAGGGGAGACTCCTCAAAGGACATGTTTATTGGATACATCATTTCGGCACAGGTGGTGAAAAACCACTCTGACAGTTCCCGCTGTTTTCACCTAATTAAAAGAGTAAAACTCCCCCCTCACAGGTGTCACCAGTTTGCATTGTCCATTGAAGATGGAAGGCAGGTTCCGCTTCTCTTTCAAAAGCCACCTGTTTCAATGACCTTGGTTCCCACAGGAAAAACATTTTGTTTTGACTATAACTGGGCTCTCTACTTTCCCCTCTCCCTTCCCACCTCTCAGGCTTCGTGGCAATTATGAGGCAGCACAAGATGGCTTCAGCCTGGTTCGCTTCAGAGTTGACACAAGCATTTGTCTTCCTTCCAGCATTCGATAAAGAAATGGTTGTTTGTGAGTGGCAAACATTGCTGGGATAAACAAAAGCAGTATGAGTTTTCAGAACCAGAGGTACAATAGCAATAGCAGTTAGACTTATATACAGCTTCATAGGGCTTTCAGCCCTTTCTAAGCGGTTTACAGAGTCAGCATATCACCCCCAACAACAATCCGGGTCCTCATTTTACCCACCTCGGAAGGATGGAAGGCTGAGTCAACCCTGAGCCAGTGAGATTTGAACTGCCGAACTACAGCTAACAGTCAGCTGAAGTGGCCTGCAGTACTGCACCCTAACCACTGCGCCATCTCGGCTCATCAAGCACTTATTGTGATGGTAAACAACAATTAGGGAATTCAACAAACAGAAAGGTAGAAATACAAGGATACCTGTAATGATTTAAAACAGGAGTCCCTAACCCCTGGGTTAGAGTCCCCTACAGGGCCTTGAGCTGTTCAGAACCGGGCTGCAGAAGCATCAGGAGAGCACAAATGCACGCTTCCCCCCCCCATTGTGCGAGCAGTGGGAAAGCACATATGTACATGCTTTATTTGTGTCTGCAAAGCTGGAAAGGTTCAAAATATTATTAAAATATTTAATAATATTTCAAATATTAGGCAAGTTATTTTTTTTAAAAAACATCTAGTGCTATTATTAAACAATAGGAAGCAGGGTTACACACAAAAGCAAATGCCTTCGTTGTTAGTCAAATCTATTTCTAGCATAATGCCACGAGTTTTTGTCATGTAGAAAGTGGGACTCCTATATTTCCTCTTCCTGTTTTTAAAATTGTTCCATTAGATCTTCAGACTTTGTCAAATTCCATATTCTCATACTTCCTCTCTTATCACCCAAATAATGATTGGAAAATAACCTTTTCTTCAAGGGGTAATTGTTCTGTTATAATGTGTTAATTGTAAAGTGTGTTCTGAGACAAAGAATCCATGACATTAAATTGAGCCCATCTTATCACAATCTTCTGGTAGGATTCAATCATCACTTTAAAGTCACGGTTCTGAAGACTGGTTGCCTAGTATTATTTTGTATAGTGTGTACCAGGGGTTAGCAACCCGCGGCTCTGGAGCTGCATGTGGCTCTTTCATCCCTCTGCTGTGGCTCCCTGTCACCCGTCGGCTCCACAATTGATAGGGCTTTCAGTTAGGACAGGTAGAGGAAAAAGGACGCCATGCTAGGAGGAGACTCTATGGTGGAGGAACCGGACTTGAGGTTGGAGAGGAAAAAGAATGCCATGCTATGAGAAGATTCTATGGTGGAGGAACTGGTCTTCCAGTTGGCAGAGGAAAAAGGATGCTGTGCTAGGAGGAGACTCTATGGTGGGGGAGCCAGACCTCCAGTTGACTCCATAATTGAACATGGGGCGTTCTGGTTAGGACCTTTGTGGCTCTTTGAGTGTTTAAGGTTGTCGCCCCCTGGTGTACACAAATATATACACTATAAAAAAAATCATTATTGAAATTAAATAATTATCTTCCTACATGATATTGTCATGGTGCTTTTATTGCTATTTTATCCATAGCTATAGTTTGAAAAGGTAAACTGCAGTTGTTGAAAGGTTTCATTAACATATTTGAATGATTTTGTTATTTCTTGAGGTGTGGGGATCAGATACATACAAATCTTAAATATATAAGATCATTTCGAAGACAGCTTATAAAGTGGTAATTGTTATGCCGCTAATTAACAAATTCCATTTTGTGCTGGAGGGTTCAACCTATAGATTGCTGAAGTTTGAAACGTGAAGAAGCATTACTGTATATTTTTGCTTTATTTATAAAAGCAAACATCAGAAGTTATAATCACGGGTGAGTTCCGGCAGGCACTACTACTGGTTTACTCATGTGCCCGCTGTGCATGTGTGCTTGATGCACGCTGCCCGCACATGCGCAGTGCAATTAAAATTGTTCTGCGCATGCACAGAACTGAGAAACAAGGGAACCAGTTTGGGGGCGTGGCAGGCCTGGGTTGCTGCCAGTTCCAGCGACCCAGGCCACCAAACCACTACCAGTTCAGCCAAACCGGTCCGAACCGGTAGGAACCCACCAGTGGTTATATAATACATCTGAGTAAGCCAGAAAAAGATTGGCAGAGAGGAATTGTTTGGTTAATTTTTTTTTAAGGAAAGATGTCCTTGAGTTGATGCTTTAAAATGTGTTTGAGTTCATTTCTTGGTTTGGCTGTAGGGAAAGACCATTCACATATTCCAAAATGTTTTTTCAGTCCCTGTTAATTATCATTCATTATTTAGATATATTTCTTGCTTTAAGCTAAGGGGGTAATTGTTTCTGTACTGGCATTCAGTTCTGTTGGAGCTATTTTTTTAGGTTCTGAGAGATAGTATGTGCATAAAGGGAGTGGAGTAGAAAAATATGTCTGTAGGTATTTTTTAAAAAAATATATTCTATTGCATTTTAGCAGTTAAACTTATATACCGCTTCATAGGGCTTTCAGCCCTCTCTAAGCGGTTTACAGAGTTAGCATATTGCCCCCAACAACAATCCGGGTCCTCATTTCACCCACCTCGGAAGGATGGAAGGCTGAGTCAACCCTGAGCCGGTGAGATTTGAACCGCTGAACTGCTGAACTAGCAGTCAGCTGAAGTGGCCTGCAGTACTGCACTCTACCCACTGCGCCACCTCGGCTCTTTATCAAGTATGTTTAGAAATATGATTTACATTTTTAGTGGGAAATGTGTGTTTCATCTTACTTATGCTGAAAAGTCTATGTATGCCTGCTGCTACATTAACAACAGTGGAAGAATTCATATTTTAATAGAAGAACCCCAGAACTGCAATTTTAGATTATAACCATAACATGCAGAAATAATGACCTCATCAAGTGCACTTAAGCTTCCTTAAGTTGGGAAATAATTTTAAAATCCTCAAGTATAAGACAAAAAAAACAACATCCACATTCTCACATTTCAGTTCAAGTGGCTAACAGTCATGCTGTTTTCTTAGGAAAAGGAATTTATGCAATTCGTAACATTTTGTTTGCACTTACATAACCATTGCCCCAATGTTCTGTGCTATGTTTAGCAAATGATAAGGCCACAGTGATTTGACAGTATCACTTCCTCCGGTGGACACTTTGATAGGGGTCAGCCCTGCATGTGTAATATCACCAGAAAAAAAAAAAAGCAACGTTCTCCAAATGTCCCACAAGATGCAGAATAACTCGAATGCTTTGAAGCCTTCCCCTTCTCTAAATTAATTGTCCCCTCAACCTGAAAGCTTTACCAGTGGCGGGATTCACTTACCTTCGCTACCATTTGGCAAATGTGAGCAGCTTCTTGGATGAGAAGCAAAACGTCTTCGAAGAAAAAACAGAAAATCCAGTTGCCTCTTGAAAAATCCCCTTGGGGATTACCAATAGATAGCAACTTTTACAACTTATTACATAAATTATAAATGCAGACAGAGAATAATAAAGACTACCAAAAGGGCCAAGATGTATGACACTGGTCACACGGCTGATCGGTTTTCCTGTCAGACCTGTAGCAAAGTGATATGAAATTAGGGGAGCCCTTAGTGTCTCCCTGGTGATGGTCAGATCATGTGTGGTGTGTTAGAGGGTTCAGTGTTCTGTTGTGACGCAGCAGAAGTTTGCTGTGAGTTGAGTCAGGATGCAGGAATAACAATGCAGCTGGGGCTCGTTAGTGTCGTCTTCTGGAGATAAAAGGACTGATGGTGCCACGCCCTGGTTGCAGAAGTCAGCGTTCATTCGTTCGTTCGTGGTTCGTCGTTCATCGGTCGTGGTTTGTTCGTGAGAGGCACTTGGATAAGTGATTTGCTTTCTGTAACCCTGATTCAAAGAGACACTTGGAGAAGTGATTGGCTTTCTTGAAAACCTGGTGCTGTAAGAGTTTTGTTTCTGCATTCTGCTGCGTAACCCTTGTTTGCAAGAGACTTTATCTATGTTTATTTTGGGCTCGCAGCCAGCTGGGACTGATAAAGGCTTTCTTTTGAAGTCAGAGGAAGAATGGGAGGGAATGTAAGAGTAGGAAAGAGGGGGGGAATGGGAAGAAGAGGGAAAGGGTAAAGGGGAGGAAGGGAAAGGAGAGGAGGAAGGAAGGAAAGAAGGAGAGAAGAAAGAGAAGAAAGGGGGTAGGAAGGAGGGAGGGAAGCAGGGAGGGAAGGAAGGAGGGAAGCAAGGAGGGAAGGAAGGAAGGAGGGAAGGAAGGAGGGTTAACAATTAAACAATTGTAGTCAAATGGAGGTATAATGATGGTAATATGTATAAATATCTGAGTTAAAATACTTCAGTTAATATGAATTATGCTTGATGACTGTGGAAGAGATGCACGAAAGTCTTTTGAAACCAACTGATACACTTCCTACAGTATGTAAAAAAGGAAGATTTTATGTGTTGAGCCAAGGTGGCGCAGTGGTTAAATGCAGCACTGCAGGCTACTGCTAGATCAGCAGGTCAGCGGTTCAAATCTCACCGGCTCAGGGTTGACTCAACCTTCCATCCTTCCGAGGTGGGTAAAATGAGGACCCAGATTGTTGGGGGCAATATGCTGACTCTCTGTAAACTGCTTAGAGAGGCCTGAAAGGCCTATGAAGTGGTATATAAGTCTACTGCTATTGCTATTGCTATTGTTTTGAAAATATTTTTTTTTTAAAAAAAGGCTTTCTTTTGGCAAGCTTTGTGTGACTGTAGTTTGGAACAGGCTAAGTGGGGGCCAGAACAGTGTACTATCCCATTCAACATCTTCATGAAGCCATGGGGTGAGTTCATCTGTCACCATGGAGTGAGGTGTCGTTCCCAACTTTTATTTTTCTCCCACATTACTGAAATGGTCATCTCCCTCAAAGAGGGATAGTTATACATAGTTATACATCTCTACCCCTTGCAAATTAAACTCCGCTGTTGATGTCTGGAAACTGTGAAGGTGTTAAAAGACCTGGTTATGCTATCAAGCCTGGAGTTCCCAGGGAACCTGGAGATTTCCTGAGATGATTCCATTGTTGAGACAGCCATTCTTATCCTGTCTTCACCTAGAGGTTTGTACAATGTTTAATGTTAATGTTTAATAAATTTATATGCCACTCAATCCCAAAGTTATATGTACTGACTTTACAGTGGTAGAGACTAACTTGATTCTGCACCTAATAACGGCAGCAAGACTGTTGGTGGCGCAATACTGGAAGAAGGAAGATTTGCCTACAACTCAAGAATGGACATTGAAAGTCACAAACTTAGCCGAGATAGCTAAAATATCGGCATATCTTAAAGATCACTCAAATGAGAGATATAAACGAGACTGGAAAAAAATGGATTGACTATATACAAAATAAATACGGGACCAAGAAATTCCAGTTAGCCTATGCTTAAGATCAGAAATGATTTAAATTGTTTAAAGTTAGCTCAGCAAGAAGAAGCTAAGGTCAATGTAGAGATGTCATTAATTTCTTTATTTCTTTTTTCTCAATAGATTTTAGACTGTGTTTGTTAAAAATCCATACCGTGTACGGGTTCTGGGAAGTCGGGGGGGGGGGGGGAAGGAGGAGGGGGTAGGGGGTTGGAGGGAGGGAGGGAGGGGCATACAAAAAAATTGTACTTCGATGTTTTAATGATTGAGGAATGATGAAATATTTGTGTGCTTTAAAAGAAATAAAACCTTTGGGGTGGGGGGAAAGGCACAACATGCACTCAACCTTAGTGGGGCTGGACCTCATTTAAGAGGTTAACAGGCCCCAGGCCTGTACAGGAATCTCACAGAAGGGAGTACATCCCCTCACATTTTGTAAATATTTAAGTATCTCTCTTCATGTGACGACACTGAAGAAGTGACACTTGGCTACAGTATAAAGTAGTGAGTATACAGCTTGTATAAGAGCATTAAGGTGCTGTCCCCTCAAAATAATGCAACACACAGCCATTGTTGTCGAGCCGAGGTGGCGCAGTGGTTAGGGTGCAGTACTGCAGGCCACTTCAGCTGACTGTTATCTGCAGTTCAGCGGTTCTAATCTCACCGGCTCAAGGTTGACTCAGCCTTCCATCCTTCCGAGGTGGGTGAAATGAGGACCCAGACTGTGGGGGCGATATGCTGACTCTGTAAACCGCTTAGAGAGAGCTGAAAGCCCTATGAAATGGTATATAAGTCTAACTGCTATTGTCTAAACTGCTGGCAACAAAAGTGAGTACACCCCTAAGTGATAATGTTCAAATGGGGCCCAACGTGTCAATATTTTGTGTGGCCACCATTATTTTCCAGAACTCTCCTAATCCTCTAGGACATAGAGTTCACCAATAGCTAACAGTCATGCTGTTTTCTTAGGAAAAGGAATTTATGCAACTCGTAACATTTTGTTTGCAACTTACATAACCGTTGCCCCAATGTTCTGTACTATGTTTAGCAAATGATAAGGCCACACTTTCTGTGAGTGGTTTGACAGTATCACTTCCTCTGGTGGACACTTTGATAGGGGTCAGCCCTGCATGTGTAATATCACCAGAAAAAAAAACCAACGTTCTCCAAATGTCCCACAAGATGCAGAATAACTCGGTTCCACCACAAATGCACGCACAACAAAAGCGCGCCTGACTAAACCGCGGTGTCTAAAGCGCGGTGACAAAACCGCGCGACGAATGAGCGACTAATTAGTCCTAAAGCGCGCCGACAAAAGCACGCCGACAGAAGCGCGCTGTAACGTAACCCTCAACCTAACCCTAAACCTAACCCTAAACCTAACCCTAAACCTAACCCTAAACCTAACCCTAAACCTAACTGTAAATCTTACCTTAAATGAAATCGCGCTTCTATCGGCGCGCTGTTGTTGGCGCGCTTTTGAAATCGGGGTTTTAGCGCCGCGGTGTTGTCGGCGCGCTTATGACGTTCGCGCTTTTGAGGGGTCACGGAATAACTCGAATGCTTTGAAGCCTTCAGCCTACCCCTTCTCTAAATTAATTGTCCCCTCAACCTGAATGCTTGATTGTAGGCAAGACACACTTGTCTTTGTACTCCTCACCCAGTTGCCACCACAATGCTCGACACCGTCTGAACCATCTGAATGGGGAACAACAACAAAAGTGAGTACACCCCTAAGTGATAATGTTCAAACGGGGCCCAAAGTGTCAATATTTTGTGTGGCCACCATTATTTCCTAGAACTGTCCTAATCCTCTTGGACATAGAGTTCACCAGAGCTTCACAAGTTGCCACTGGAGCCCTCTTCCATGACGACATCACGGAGCTGGTGGATGTTAGAGACCTTGCACACCTCCACCTTCTGTTTCAGGGTGCCCCACAGATGCTCAATAGGGTTTATGTCTGGAGACATGCTTGACCAGTCAATCACCATTACCCTCAGCTTCTTCAGCAATGGTCATTTTGGAGGTGTGTTGGGGGTTGTTGAAATGCTGCCCTGCGGCCCAGTATCCGAAGGGAGGGGATCATGCTCTGCTTCAGTATGTGTTGGCATTCATGGTTGGCATTCATGCTTCCTTCAATGAACTGTAGCTCCCCAGTGCCAGCAGCACTCATGCAGCCCCATACCATGACATTCCCACCACCATGCTTGATTGTAGGCAAGACAACACTTGTCTTTGTACTCCTCATCTAGATTAAGATTAAGATTTAGTTTATTTGTATGCCGCCCTTCTCCGGGAGGGACTCAGGGCGGCGAACAACTCAAAGGGGGAAAAAGGGAACATAAAACACAATACACGTGATTAAAATAAACAAGAATCATACAGCCATACAAGTCGAGAGGGGAGGGGAACTCATCAACCCCAGGCCTGCCGGCACAGCCAGGTTTTAACGGCTTTCCGGAAGGCCTGGAGAGAGGTGAGGGTCCAAATCTCTGCTGGGAGTTCGCTCCAAAGGGCCGGAGCTGCCACAGAGAAGGCCCTCCCCCGGGTGGTAGCCAGATGGCATTGGCTGGTGGACGGAACCCGGAGGAGGCCGACCCTGTGTGATCTAATGGGTCTTTGGGAGGTAATTGGCAGCAGGCGGTCTCTTAAGTACCTAGGTCCAATACCATGAAGGGCTTTATAAGTTACGACTAGCACTTTGAAGCGTATCCTGAGACCGATCGGTAGCCAGTGCAGCTCGCGGAGGATAGGTGTAACGTGGGTGTACCGAGGTGCACCCACAATCGCTCGCGCGGCTGCATTCTGGACAAGTTGAAGTCTCAGAATACTCTTCAAGGGCTGCCCCATGTAGAGTGCATTGCAGTAGTCCAGTCTTGAGGTCACGAGGGCGTGAGTGACTGTTGCGAGTGCCTCCCGGTTCAGGTAGGGACGCAACTGGTGCACCAGGCGAAACTAGTTGCCACCACAATGCTTGACACCATCTGAACCATCTGAATGGGGAACAACAGGCTTCAGGTAAACCCTGTCATGATTGCCTGGATTTGGGCTACCAGTTCTGGGACTGTGCCATTCTTGGTGGTGGATGGAGTTGCACTGCCCTAAACAGACTTGTGCAACTTGTGGGTCTAATCTACTGTACTCCAGTAAGTCTAACTGTAATCTGTTAAAATCTGGAGGGCATCAGATCATTTTGTGTTTAGCTGTTCGGTTTGTCCCACACAAATTGTAGAAGATTCACAGGAATGTCCTTCCCTTTTTCTTCCCACAGTTGGCCTGACTGGATGGGTCAAACGATCAACTGAATCATGACTTTCTCTTCTTGAATTGAGAGTCAAATATAGTTTACTTCTCACTTGGCCCAAATGAGTCAAGTTGGGGGAGGCAACAATGCTTCTTCTTCTTCTTCATTCTTTCTTCCTTCATTGGTGGTCATTCAACCAAAGGTCATTGTGGCAGCAATGGTAGCAAGATCTTCCAACATTACCGGCTTTCTATCTGTCTCTGATATAGTAAGATGGAGATGATTCCATCCTCTTCATCTTTTAAAGGAATATATGCTGTATCTCGGAAAAGTAAAACGACCAAAAGTAAATCCAACCAATTGTAATCGGGGAAAAAGAAGAATAGTAGCAATAGCAATAGCAGTTAGACTTATATACCACTTCATATGGCTTTCAGCCCTCTCTAAGCGGTTTACAGAGTCAGCATATCGCCCCCACAGTCTGGGTCCTCATTTCACCCACCTCGGAAGGATGGAAGGATGAGTCAACCTTGAGCCGGTGAGATTTGAACCGCTGAACTGCAGATAACAGTCAGCTGAAGTGGCCTGCGGTACTGCACCCTAACCACTGCGCCACCTCGGCTCTTAACCTAGAAGAACAGGAGAAGAGCT
The DNA here is from genome assembly GCF_051295495.1 of Thamnophis sirtalis. NCBI lineage: Eukaryota > Metazoa > Chordata > Lepidosauria > Squamata > Natricidae > Thamnophis > Thamnophis sirtalis. The sequence continues at coordinate 4,744,554 of NW_028261395.1, read as the reverse complement.
GCAGCCAAGATAGCAGTCAGATAAAAGAAACCTGAGTCTGTGTCAGAACTGTAATCTGAAAAAAGGTTGCAGGTTATGGCTTTATTTTTTATTTTATTTATTGGTATTCATCCTCCTATTTTCCATGACAGCCACCCTGTGACGTGAGTTGGGATAGCAATAGCAATAGCAGTTAGACTTATATACCGCTTCATAGGGCTTTCAGCCCTCTCTAAGCGGTTTACAGAGTCGGCATATCGCCCCCAACAATCCGGGTCCTCATTTCACCCACCTCGGAAGGATGGAAGGCTGAGTCAACCTTGAGCCGGTGAGATTCGAACCACCGAGCTGCAGAACTAGCAGTCAGCTGAAGTGGCCTGCAGTACTGCACCCTAACCACTGCGCCACCTCGGATGAAAGAGAGTGACTGGCCCAAGGTTACCCAGCTGTCTTTTATGGCTAAGGTGGGACTAGAACCCACCATCTTTCCCCCATTTGGTGCCTTAGCCACTAAACCAAACTGGTTGCAGTTCTCCTGAAGATAAGGGAGGAAGGTGAAATCAAAGTTACAAGGCTGTTACTGTAACCTTATAATAAAAGTAATATTAGCATTCATGACTTTGGATTTCTGGTTGAGTCTACCTTGAAGGAATTGGAATTTATTTGATTTGTAAGCCGCTCTATTCCCCGAAGGGTCTCGGGGCGGCTGAACAAAAGCCAAGGGAAGGGGAACAAATACAGAAAAGTAAGACAAACAGGTCAACAATACAGACGATTTAAAAAACACAGCAAACACAGCAAATTCGAGTAGGGGGGGAACTCAACCCCAGGCTTGCTGGGACAGCCAGGTCTTAACGGCTGTCCGGAAGGCCTGAAGGGTGGCGAAGGTCCGAATCTCCAGGGGGAGCTCGTTCCAAAGGGCTGGAGCAGCCACAGAGAAGGCCCTCCTCCGGGTTTTCGACAGCCGGCATTGGCCGGCAGATGGAATTTGGAGGAGGCCTAATCTGTGGGATCTAATGGGTCTATGGGAGGTAATTGGCAGAAGGTGGTCTCTCAAGTACCCAGGTCCAATACCATGTAGACTAACAGCATTCTAACAATAACCATATATCAATATCCTATATTCATTTAATCAAAATATCCAATATCCAATACACTATTTATTGTGGCCATATGGCCAGCACTCAGATAAAAGTGCCATTCAAACAAAAGAATAGAACCAAATTGGATCAAATCAGGATAGGACGGGTTTTGGATGCTTTGAGCTTTGATGGTGGAGAACTGAGAATTCTGTGGATGGCCAAGAAAACACACAAATGGACCCTCAAACAAATCAAACCACAGCTCTCAGTCAAAACACAAATGATCAACCTAACACTATCCTACTTTGGATACATTATGCAAAGACCCAGCTCTCTGGAGAAGGCACTAATGAAAGCTGAAAAGGAGAAGAAGAGGACAGTTAGCAGTTAAGTAGCCAAGAGTGCACCATTGGGAGACTTGAGAGGTTAGAGAAATATCCTAATGGAGAAATATTTCTATGTGATTAGTAGGACTCAAAAATGACCTGCTCCCCCAGCAGAGGGCGCTGTCGGCCAAAGCGAAGAGCCAGCAAAATTTCAGAAGCTGACAGAGTAATGCTCTGTAGGGGGGTGTCAAACTCAATTTCATTGAGGGCTGCATCAGGGTTGTGTTTGACCTCAGGGGGACAGGATGGGTATGGCCAGCTCGACGTCACTCATATCAGAGGCACCTTTGAAGGCTCCCAAGCTCTGCTTTTGGCTGCAAGAGCCCCCTGCAACCTTCTGCCAGCGAAAACAGAGCTCGGAACGACTACATGCGATCCTCCCAAGTGGCAGAGGTACCCCGGGCCAGTCCTTCACTGTTTCCAGGACGGCCCTGCGGGCCAGATGTATTTGTATTGTATTTGTATTTATTTGTCTTGTATGCCGCCCACTCCCGAAGGACTCCGGGCGGCTCACAATAGACAAGGGAAGGGGAAATAACTAGACAAAGACAACACTTTAAAAAAACGCAACATTCACAGTTTCCGTGGGGCTGGATGTTTCGCAAGCCCCCCGGCCTGCTGGAGCAGCCAGGACTTGGTGGCTTTGCGAAAGGCCAGGAGGGTAGTAAAGGTCCGGATCTCCACGGGGAGGTCATTCCAGAGGGCTGGAGCTGCAACAGAGAAGGCTCTCCCCCGGGGAGTCGCCAGCCGACATTGGCTGGCAGATGGAATCCGGAGGAGACCCAACCTGTGCGATCTAATCAGTCTATGGGAGGTAATCGGCAGGAGGCGGTCTCTCAGGTACCCAGGTCCGTTGCCATGTAGGGCTTTATAGGTAGCGACCAGCACCTTGAAGCGGATCCGGAGACTAATGGATAGCCAGTGCAGCTCGCGGAGGATAGGTGTGACGTGGGTGTACCTGGATGCACCCACAATTGCTCGCGCGGATGCGTTCTGGACTAACTGAAGTCTTCGAACACTCTTCAAGGGCAGCCCCATGTAGAGCACGTTACAATAATCCAGTCTTGAGGTCACAAGGTCGTGAGTGACTGTCAGATGTAAGCACCTAGTGGACTGGAACCAGGCCCCGAGCCTTGAGTTTGACACACCCCTGCTCTAGTATATGCCACTAGGGAGGAAAATACAACTTACAAAGCTGATAGCCAGATGTAAATTGATTTAAAAATCAATGTCTCAAATACCCTGCAGTATTCTTTGTTTTAAAATGTTCGGAAGTATCATAGAAAATACAAAAGGTTGAATGTCATATACTGTAAATCATGAGTAATCTTAGTTCATTTATTTATGAACATAGTCTACAAATTATTTCGGGAGGCTCAAAGCTGTAAATCGATTAGTAGCCAAAACTCATTATGCACACAACGGTACTTTGAACTCTTGGCTCAAAAGAATGATATTTATTGCTATCCCACCTTCCTATTATTTTTTTTATAATAACTCAAGTTGGTGAACACACACACAGTACTCCCTTCTGCTCCTATCATGCCTGATCAAACATTCTTTGTCTGCGTCTGATTTATAAAGTGTTTGTAAATGTAAAAGTGAAGGGAAAATCCAGTGGAAAATTCACCGAGGGTATATAATGACAAAACACAGCATGGGGCTTTCCGAAACTACAAAGTCTTTATTTGCTTGATGTATTTCTCTACATCTTTTAATGATGCATTCATTTAATGACAATGGAATATATCAGCCCTGGATAGATAAGAAATCTAAATGGAGGTCATGGCCTCTGTAAGTCTTAATGCTCAGGGCTACAAAGCATTTCAAAGGGAAGAAGTATTTTTCCTTGGAACAACCCACGCAACTGTGCTCCTGAAAATACTGAGGGATGCGATCAGTGGTGGGTTTCAAAAATTGTTCGAACCTACTCTGTGGGTGTGGCCTCCTTTGTGGAGGCCCCCTTCATATCAGACTTAGTGCATCTCGGACTAATGCTATCAGGTAGGAACATCCTCAGGAAGTTGTCAAAAAAGTTAAGACTGAATCTGCAGACCATCTCCAGAGGTGGGTTTCTACTGGTTTGGACTGGTTCAACCAGTGATGGTGGGTTTCAAAAATTGTCCGAACCTACTTTGTGGGTGTGGCCTCCTTTGTGGGAGTGGCTTGCCACCCATGTGACCGGGTGGGAGTGGCTTGCTGCCCATGTGACCGGATATGAAGATGCCGACGACACTTGTCAGAACCACCTTAAATTACCTCACACACAGCACTGGCCTGCATAAGAATAGGATGCAAACTTGTTTTTTAAAAGGCATCTTTGGTTTGCGTTAAAACAACTTCAACACACGCAATGTTCTGATTGCACCACAAACGCAGTAGTCATCCTTACCTTCCACAGAGGCACTGAGTTTTATAAATAGGAGCATGATAGTGTAGAATAATCATATCCAAGGACCAGTGGTGGGTTTCAAAAAATGTTTGGAACCTCTTCTGTAGGTGTGGCCTGCTTTCCGGGTCCACTGGTGGAACCTCTTCTAACCGGTTCGGTAGATTTGACGAGCCGGTTCTACCGAATAGGTGCGAACTGGTAGGAACCCACCTCTGGATGCGATTATTTATTCATGGAAAGCAGGTTTCTGATAGTGTGCGTGGATGCATTTTTAAACAGATTCAGGGCAATGTGCTTAGATCCTTGCCACTTTGGGTCTGTACCCGAGAAAGTGACTGTTGATCATAGTTAACCCAAATGTTCAAATTATGTTTGACTTCAGAAACAGAGGATAATATGTTTTCCAAACCTGCCAGTAATAGAACACACTTGGCTGTGAGGCTAGATAGCAATAGCAATAGCAGTGGACTTATATACCGCTTCATAGGGCTTTCAGCCCTCTCTAAGCGGTTTACAGAGAGTCAGCATATTGCCCCCAACAATCTGGGTCCTCATTTTACCCACCTCGGAAGGATGGAAGGCTGAGTCAACCCTGAGCCGGTGGGATTTGAACCGCTGAACTGCTGATCTAGCAGTAGCCTGCAGTGCTGCATTTAACCACTGCGCCACCTTGTCAGGATGTCAGGATATCAAGCCACAGCAAAGTGAATACCGGTAATTGAGAAAGCCAGTTTGGTCTACTGGTTAAAGCTCCAGGCTACAAACCAGGAGACTATGAGTCCTACCTTAGGCATGAAAGCCAGATGGGTGACTTTGGGTCAGTTATTCTCTCTCTCTCAGTCCCTCAGGTCAAGCTGGGGCAACAAGCTGGTCAGTCAATTCCTGTTGCAACCAATGGATCAACACTCGGACATAAAATAAAATCTGAAATCAAAAGTGACCCTGTGCTTGTGGGAAAATGCTTAGCCGGGGCAAGGAAGCAAAGTATGGAAGGAAGCACAGTGAATCCTTGAAATTTTATGGATAATATGTTCTCTGCAGTGCTCACACAGGGTATGCATTGGAAAAACTGTAGGAACAAGTCTATTCTTCTGATGAAAAGTCCATGGAATGAGACAAAATGTTTGCATTTGAAATCCCTTCTCTTCAATTCTCTACAATCTACAATCTACAACAGTCCTTAAAGATGTAAGCAAGATCTGGTCTTCAATGAATTCCTTTCAATATTCTCTTGAACAGTCACTACAACAGTCCTTAAAAATGTAAGCAAAATCTAGTCTTCAACGAATTCCTTTCAATATTACTAAATTGAAAAAGCAGCTAAAAGGAGAAGGGGAAGAGATGGAAATAGATGTTTCCACTACACGCTTTCCAAGGAAGGGTTAAATGTCGCAACTTCTCTATCACCTTTATCTCACATTTCTGGTATAAATATTGTGTCAAGAATCCCCATCTGAACATCTGAAACTTTTGGAGGAACAAGTGACTATTAAAACCAGTAAGTATAACAAACATATCTCGTACTACAGGAAAAAGGAATGTTGATAGAGAAGCATAAGATAACTACTTTATTTCTGTTTTTTTCCTCTTGAAGTTATCTGTGGCTTTGTTAGAATTTTAAAGATGAAAGGGCTACCACCAGCCATAAAGGGAATTACACGGTTTATCTGAGGGTTTTAAATTATTTTTTTTAGTTATGAGAGAAAAGAATACGGCGAAGGAGCTTTAATTAGCAGATCACATAGATAAATCTATTACAATTTTTCCAGAGTTTTTCCAAAATAAATCGAGCATACAAGTTTAATAAATTATTAGTATCAGAGCAAAATGGCTGTTGAATATATATGACATTGTTCTGACATTTCAGTGTGTTTATTGATCTGCAAGACATGCTTCAGTTCTTATTATTACTCTTATTCTTTTATTCTTATTCTCCTTTAATTAGAAGTTCATCCTATAGGTTCACTCATATGACTGAACTGAATGGATATAGATTCTCATTTGTAGTTGTTTCTAGAAAAGAGCAAAAGTATTTTCAAACAGAAGTGGAGGCAGATAGTTAGGCAATATTTCATTGTTCCCTGGTTTGCCTCTGGGTAGCCAAAATATTTTTTGTTCTATGTACAGTTATCCTTCTTATAAAACTAAACTGAATCAAAAGTTCTGTTGTCTTGTATAGATATCCGTTTGACTACATTCTTTAGTTTCTGTGAAAATTAAGGAAGCAAGTTTTTTGGAGTATATAAAACAATCATTTTAGCAAGAAGCTGCAAGGGACTTTTAAGTCCCTTGCAGCTTCTTTTTAAGAGCCGAGGTGGCGCGGTGGTTAAATGCAGCACTGCAGGCTACTTCAGCTGACTGCTAGATCAGCAGTTCAGCGGTTCAAATCTCACCGGCTCAGGGTTGACTCAGCCTTCCATCCTTCCGAGGTGGGTAAAATGAGGACCCGGATTGTTGTTGGGGGCAATATGCTGACTCTGTAAACCGCTTAGAGAGGGCTGAAAGCCCTATGAAGCGGTATATAAGTCTACTGCTATTGCTATTGCTGTTGCTATATTTAATACATTGAACAGTAGCCATTAGAATGGTTTGTGGTCATACAGCTTTTTAACAAGCACAATTGTGTCGTAATGTTATACGTAGCAGTCATTAAGAAATCTATGTCTTTTGTTAAACAGGCAAAGGATGCAGGCATTAATAATTACAATATGCCTGATTCACGGATTTGCCTACTCAAAACTAATAAGAACAAAGAGAGCTACGGATTCAGAAGCCTTTATGAATGTTGTAAGTTGCCTTTCACTTTTCATGGAAAATTAATATGATGCTTGACTTTAAATGTGCTTCTCATATTTTTTTAAAGTTAGACTCATTGTCTCGTGGGATTTCCAAATTAAATATCTATTATCCACTTATCAATTTACATGATTGATTTTCTTTCCCTATTTTTAAAGGATGCATTTAATATATGTTGCAATATACCCAAGTATTATCATTGGTTCATTCAGTCTACATTTCATACATCGAAACAGTCAGTGGCTTAATGAGTTGTTCCATTTAGTTATCCTTAAGGTCAGGTAAGAGAGATGTGGTACTCATCTCCCATCTTCTGTTGAAACCATATTTAAACGTCTTGATAGTGTATCAAAGGCACATATCTTCAAGATCCTTATGCCTTTACCTCCCACCTTATGAATATAAATCAAGACAACCTTACACTAAACGAATCTAAAGCCAACTGAGCCAATGAGCCAAGGTGGCGCAGTGGTTAAATGCAGCACTGCAGGCTACTGCTAGATCAGCTGTTCAGCAGTTCAAATCTCACCGGCTCAGGGTTGACTCAGCCTTCCATCCTTCCGAGGTGGGTAAAATGAGGACCCAGATTGTTGGGGGCAATATGCTGACTCTCTGTAAACCGCTTAGAGAGGGCTGAAAGCCCTATGAAGCGGTATATAAGTGTACTGCTATTGCTATTTTTGCATGGACCTGATGAAAGCTGAATAAATTATATGTTAATGTTTGTGTTAATGTTTAATAAATTTATAGGCCGCCCAATCCCGAAGGACTCCGGGCGGCTTACAACAATACATTTAAAATAGAAGTTAAAAAACACAGAAACATTGATTAAAAAGACCACAACATACACCCAATCTAATCGGGGCTGGAACTCAATCGTGAGTTCAACAGCCCGGGGCCTGCCGGAATAGCCAGGTCTTAATAGCCTTTCGGAAGGCCATGAGAGTGGGTAGGTCTGGATCTCTGGGGGGAGTTTATTCCAGAGGGTTGGAGCGGCTACAGAGAAGGCCCTCCCCCGGGTAGTTGCCAGCCGACATTGTCTGGCTGACGGCACCCAGAAAAGGCCCTCCCTGTGCGATCTTATTGGTCGTTGGGAAGTATGTGGCAGAAGACGGTCCCGCAGATATCCGGGTGCTAGGCCATGTAGGGCTTTAAAGGTGATAACCAGCACCTTGAATTGCATCCGGAGACCAATGGGAAGCCAGTGCAGCTCGCGGAGGATAGGCGTGATATCAAATTTTTACAGACATAAGATATAAAACATCACACTGTATTTAATATTTTTATTCAAATGATCTTCTATGGATAATAGAGAATCAAATCATCCTCATGATTTCCACCTAAACCCAATTACTGCAGATTCAAGAAGGGCTCATGATGTGGGACAAAATGATATGTCTCCATCAGTTGATCATCCATCTTCCCACAGATTTTTCTGGTTAATAATTATTTTTTTAAAAGATGCATAATGTAGTGTTGTTTCAATCATTAGTTTAATGACACCTAGGGGGAAAAAAAACGTGATACAGAATATGAGGGGTAATTTTAAAAAAACCACTATTATAACAGCCCTAAAAAAGAGAGAATTGTGTGACAAAAGAATTTATCCTTGCAACTTGCTATCCGTTTCCTAAAACTGTATTTCTCTAATAATCACTCGGTGCTCAGCTGCAGATACATCAAACATAATTCCAGAAGATGATATGAGATAGTGCCACAAATTTTTAAAATATCTGTTGAATTGTTGGTTTGTTTTTACTCTTGTTGCAGAATGAACTTATCGTCCATAAAGGCTACCTGAGCGAGGAATACAAAGTGATCACAGCAGATGGCTATATCCTTAGCTTGAACAGAATTCCATCTGGCAGAAACTATCAAATGGATTTTGGTGAGATAAAGAGATATAGCAAGGGATAAGGTAGAAACATACCAGGAAAAAAAAATGAAGTACATATCTAGGACTATATGAATGGATGGATGAGAATTGTCCATATAAATTGAGTCCTGTTCCAACCCAATATAGCGATAGCAATAACAGTTAGACTTATATACCGCTTCATAGGGCTTTCAGCCCTCTCTAAGCAGTTTACAGAGTCAGCATATCGCCCCCACAGTCTGGGTCCTCATTTCACCCACCTCAGAAGGATGGAAGGCTGAGTCAACCTTGAGCCGGTGAGATTTGAACCGCTGAACTGCAGATAACAGTCAGCTGAAGTGGCCTGCAGTACTGCACTCTACCCACTGCGCCACCTCGGCTCTGGTTGTATATCCTACATAGATAAATCACAATTTTCCCCACATTCCATTCTTTTTACACATTTATTCCTAGTAAAACAAAATAATGTTAATATCTAAATAAAATATTACATTCTTTCTCCAGATATGAAACCTGTAGTATTTCTCCAGCATGGTTTGCTAGGAGATGGAAGCAACTGGGTTACCAACTTCGCCCACAACAGTTTGGGCTTCATCCTCGCCGATGCTGGATTTGATGTTTGGATTGGAAACAGCAGGGGGAATATTTGGTCCAGAAGTCACCAAAACCTGTCTGTGAATGAAGATGAATTTTGGGCTTTCAGGTATATTTTATTGTTGCAATCATGGTATTTTGCAGCAAGGAAATGGAATGAAAAGAGAAAATAATTTCCATCTCATGCCATAAATAATTTAAGATCCAAAATAATTCAATTAGATCTGGCATTTGCTTCTAGGGATGAATTCATTTTCGTAATCCGTATTCAATATTCTAATGTTGGAAATTGGAACATGTACAATTCTACAAACTGTCTCTTCAGAATTGTGGAATATGTTTCCATATCAAGCTAATATGGAACAGAAATTTTGATACACCATCTAGAGGACAATTATTGTATATAGCACTGTTCCCACTTTATTTCACTCACTATTTTGGCTTCCTTCAGAATCCCCATCAGATTGTTAAATAGATTCTTGAATTCAATTCTTTTGCCTTGTATCTTTCCCTAGCTTTGATGAAATGGCAAAGTATGATCTTCCAGCTGTCGTCAATTTCATTCTAAAGAAAACTGGCCAACAACAGTTGTACTATATTGGCTACTCACAGGGTGCTGGATTAGGTATGTAAATGAAGAAAAGCTGTTATGTAGTGTTTGTGTTACAGCAGTCCAAATATGTAGGAATTTCATACTATGAGGAAGTGTGTGTGTGGGGGAGATTAATATTAAAATAGGATTTCCTCCTTGTTTGAAAGTTTTGATAGTTCTCATTTCCCTCCAGGCTTTCTGCAAAGCTCTTAAAACCTGGCTGTTCCGACAGGCCTGGGGCTGACGAGTTCCCGTCCCCGCTCGAATTGTGTGGCTGTTGATTGTTTTTAAATTCTTTTTGTAGCTGCTTGTTTTTTTTTCCCCTTGTCTGTATTCCCTCCCCTTGATTTGTTAGCCACCCTGAGTCCCTCCGGGAATAGGGTGGCACATAAGTGCAATCAAATCAAATCAAATCATTCGGGTCAGAAATATGATTGCAAGCCCCACTGGTAGCATTCCTTTGAAGCTTTCGTGAAAAGAAGTGAAGCAGGGCACCCATACTTTTTCCCTCATTGTGATATTATCTTAATTTTGTGAGTGTATTGCTCCATTACCCCTGCCACCCTTGTCAAAGTTGGTGCCAGCACTCCTTCACTGGATAATCAGGAAAAGAAAACCACTAGACTCCATTGATAGAAATCAAGTGTACTTTTACTAATTATAAATGATCAGAAGCGTAGCAAAGCGAAGACTGATTATTTAGGCGCGAAAGCAAATGATACATAGAATAACCCATTCCCCTCCCCTTGGCATCCCAGTCACAGTCCAGTCATAATTCTCCCAAGTGTCAGGTGTGAGATAACATCGAAAGGCATCACCCAGATGGAATGTCGGTGCCGTTGGCCTTGGCGGGAAACCTCCTCCGCATGCGCAGTAAGACAGGCAGCAGAAACTCCAGAATCTTCCTCCAGCACAATTAGTAGTCCCCTCCCAAATACCATGCCCCCCCTCCCCGTTTCAATGGCAGCCGAAGCAGCAGCAAAACAGAGGCTGACAGTTGGCCTGGGCTAGAGTTTCAAAGAACAGAGCAGAGGCGGGTTGCTCCCAGTTTGGCCTGGATTGGGCGAAACATTAGTAGCGGTGGTGGGAGGCTCCGCCCACCCACCCGGCTGCTTCTGCGCATTCGCGAGTGCACGGACAAATGAACTGGAAGCAAATAACATGGAAACCCACCACTGGAACAGAAGCCTATCGGGAACAATACGGGCTGCTATTTTTGGTGCTAAATTCACTCCCTGTGAATTCTGTTGACCGTTATCTAGCACCCATTTAGTTCTGACCATTAGTTGGCCTTATAAGAATTTTTTAAAAAAACACTCTTTTGTGTTTTGAATTTAGTGTGTACTCTTGTTTCTCAGGTGCAAAGTCTATACAATAGTCTATATCGTGTTGCATTTGTGCTGATAAATAAATAAAGGGAGACTAGTATAGATCTATTTCAAGCTATTTAGCTCTCATCAGCTAGCCATACCCTTACTGGGATTCGAACCTGGGCTGTATTACATATTAGGCAGATGTGTTAACCACTAAGCCACAAGGTTCTCCTCCTATATCAGCTGAGCCAAGGAAATAGGTATCTATTTAGTGTCACAACCCCTGGTATGCCCAAATATGGGAGGAAGCATACTGCTTCCTTTTTCTGTCTATCGGCTCATCACAAGAGACCATCATGACAGAAAGCCATTATTTTTACTGTTGCCTTTGTTACATTTGTGTTGCATTTGTGCTGATAAATAAATAAAGGGAGACTAGTATAGATCTATTTCAAGCTGTTTAGCTCTCATCTGCTAGCCATATCCTTACTGGGATTTGAACCTGTGCTGTATTACATATTAAGCGGTTGTGTTAACCACTAAGCCACAAGGTTCTCCTCCTTTATCAGCTGAGCCAAGGACATAGGTATGTATTTAGTGTCACAATATAGTCTACATTGTGTATAGAGTTTCTCTGTTCACTGTTTCCCTCCCTCCCTCCCTCCCCCCTCTCTCAAAAGGGCATCCATAAAATCCTACTATTAAAATAGTTATGCCCAATATATTGAAATGTTGTTATTGTTGAAATGTTAGTGTGCAAATTAAACAGAGCAGGAAGGAAGGTGGTGGGTTTTATTCCTTTTTGTTAAAAAAAAAAACCTTTCTTGTCTCTTCTTGATTTTTTCCCCCAGCATTTATAGCATTTTCAACCATGCCAGAATTGGCTCACAAGGTCAAAATGTTTTTCGCTTTAGCCCCTGTGACTAGAATTAAGTATGCCAAAAGTCCTATAATAAGACTTCTGAATCTGCCAGAGAGGTTCCTTCGGGTAAGTTTATATTTTATTCCAATTCCTGTTCAAGCAAAGAATCATTAAAGGACAGATCCTTACTGTAATTTGAAATTTTAACTAGGCTTTAGTAGTCTTTTTCCTGTATGTAGAGGCATCACAGATTATGTTTCAAGTTTCAAGTTTAATTTTATTTATAGGCCGCCCAATCCCGGAGGACTCCGGGAGGCTTACAGAGAGGGGAACGGAAAAAAAAACAATAAAAGAAAATAAAAATAAAATAGACAAGTTAAAAACAGCTCAGATACATTCATTTCAGTCGGGGCTGGACCTCAACAATGAGGTCAACAGCCCCAGGCCTGCCGGAATAGCCAGGTCTTAAGAGCTTTTCTGAAGGCCATGAGAGTGGGTGAGGTCCAGATTTCTGGGGGTAGCTCGTTCCAAAGGGTCAGGGCAGCCACAGAGAAGGCTCTCCTCCGGGGAGCCGCCAGCCAACATTGTCTGGCTGACGGCATCTGAAGGAGGCCCACCCTGTGGGATCTTACCGGCCATTGGGAGGAGTGTGGCAGTAGGCGGTCTCACAGGTCAGATGGTCAACAAATTGAAAATAGCACTCACAATTTCACAATCAAAAGGATATCCTTTTATACATGACACACCAGTGGTGGGTTTCAAAAATTGTTCGAACCTACTCTGTGGGTGTGGCCTCCTTTGTGGGAGTGGCTTGCTGCCCATGTGACCAGATATGAAGATGCCGATGACACTTGTCAGAACCACCTTAAATGACCTGACACACAGCACTGGCATGCATAAGAATAGGATGCAAACTTGTTTTTTAAAAGGCATCTTTGGTTTGCGTTAAAACAACTTCAACACACGCAATGTTCTGATTGTGCCACAAACGCAGTAGTCATCCTTACCTTTCACAGAGGCACTGAGTTTTATAAATAGGAGCATGA